>NC_059363.1:2919316-3144316 GCF_019703515.2 Myxocyprinus asiaticus | reverse complement strand
TCTCCCCAATTTGGAATGCCCAATTCCCAATGCGCTCTAAGTCCTTGTGGTTGCGTAGTGACTCGCCTCAATCCGGGTGGTGGAGGACAAATTTCAGTTACCTCCGTGTTTGAGACCGTCAATCCACGCATCTTATCACGTGGCTTGTTGAGCGTGTTACCTCTGAGACCTAGCGTGTGTGGAGGCTTCACGCTATTCTCCGCGGCATCTACGCACAACTCACCACGTGCCCCACGGAGAGCGAGAACCACCTTATAGTGACCACGAGGAGGTTACCCCCATGTGACACTACCCTCCCTAGCAACCGGGCCAAATGGTTGCTTAGGAAGCCTGACTGGAGTCACTCAGCATGCCCTGGATTCGAACTCGTGACTCCAGGTGTGGTAGTCAGCGTCTTTACTTGTTGAGCTGTGGTGTGCAAAATGACTGACAGCTTGTCAGATATGTCATCCCAACTTTGCCTGCTCCCATCTCAAAGATTTCTGTGTGTGCTCTAAGTAGGGCTGGGAAAAAATATAGATTTTCTAATTAATTATGATCTTCATTTGAACATTCCTGATATCAGTAAGCCTACTTAAAATGCCATGATCGATTTTTTTACTTCAAAGTTTATTTAAGTTGTGTTTGGGTTGATTATTAGATCTGTTAAATAAATAGCAATTGAACTGCATAGTTTGGCCCTGTTGTTCATTTATTTAATTAATGTATTCATATAGTGCCAAGTGAGAAGGTTCCCTGTGTAATTTACAGCCAAGAGAAAAAATTTGCAAAATTGACATTATATTCAAAATATACCCAAATGAATTTAAAATTGAATCCAATCGTATCAAAATTGGAATAAAATCCAGAGCTTGTGAAATTTAACCAAATCCAATCTATAAATCTGTATCGATACCCAGCCCTAGGTCTGAGGTGTTTTCACTTTAATTGCTGCTTGCTTTAAAGTGATTTCATGTTGTGTTTAAACATATATAATGTTACGAGACTCAAAAAAAGTCCATTGGCATCTACAGTATATTTGCGTACTACTATAAAAAAAAAATCACTTTATAATAACTACATGGTATAAAGTATTTGTAAAGTGTTAGTTTATTGTTAATTCATTATTTATAAATCATTGTTCCTACATTGTTAATGAATTAATAGAGTATATACAAGTAGTATTTTATTCATTTTTATTTACTTTAGCAAATGATTTATTGTTGTTTATTAAGTTCATATGGAAGCAGATTGATAATGGTTTACTGTTTCCATCCTTATTAAACAATTTTTATTAATGGAGTAATTGATCATTGATAAATGTTTTATTAGGCATATATATACTGATGAGCCAAAACATTATGACCACCTGCCTAATATGCTGTTGGTCCTCCGCGTGCTGTCAGACAGTGCCGACCTGCCGAGGCATGGACTCTACAAGAGCCCTGAAAGTGTCCTTTGGTATCTGGCACCAAGACATATAGCAACAAGTCCTGTAAGTTGCGAGGTGGATCATGGATCAGACTTGTTGGCGCAGCACATCCCATAGATGCTCAGTCCAATTGAGATCTGGGGAATTTGGTGGCCAGGGCAACCCCTTGAACTCTTCATCATCTTCCTCAAACCATTCCCGAACAATGTGTGCAGTGTGGCAGGGCGCATTATCCTGCTAAAAGAGGCCACTGCCATCAGGGAAAACCATTGCTATGAAGGGGTGTACCTGGTCTGCAACGATGTTTAGGTAGGTGGTATGTGTCAAACTGACGTCCACATGAATGGCCGGACCCAGGGTTTCCCAGCAGAACTTTGCCCATAGCATCACACTCTCTCCACCTGCTTGTTATCTTCCCACAGTGCATCCTGGTGCCATCACTTTCCCAGGTAAACGGCACACACATACACAGCTGTTCACATGATGTACTGTAAAAGAAAACGGGACTTATCGGACCAGGCAACCTTTTTCCATTGCTCCAAGGTCCAGTTCTGATGCTCATGTGCCCATTGTAGGAGCTTTCGACGGTGGACAGGGGTCATCATGGGCACTCTGACCGGTCTGCGGATACGCAGCCCCATATGCAGCAGGGTGCGATGCACTCATCATTTAATGTTTTCTGTGACTTAGTAGATCTTCTCTCAGTTCGGACCAGACGGGCTAGCCTTCGTTGACCTCCTGCATCGATGAGCCTTGGGTGCCCAACACCCTGTCGCCGATTTGTGGTTTGTCCCTCCTCGGACCACTGTCGGTAGGTACTCACCACTGCTGACTGGGAGCACCCCACAAGCTTTGCCGTTTCAGAGATGCTCTGACCCAGTCAACAATTTGGCCCTTGTCAAAGTCGCTCAGGTCTTTACTCCTGCCCATTTCTCCTGCATTCAACATGCTGACTACGAGAACTGATTGTTCGCCTACCATCTAATCTACCCAGACCTTGACATGTGGCCTTGTTAGGAAATGATCAATGTTATTCACTTCACCTGTCATAATGTTTTGCCTCATCAGTGTAGTTCTCACTTTAGATTAGGTCAAGCAAAATACTTAGCTAGCAATTAGTCAGTGCTTTATAGCTTTACTATGACCTTTATTAAGCATGAACAATTCATTACATATATATAGTAAATGTATATATAATTTCTTAATTAACTGCAAATTTATGCCTTCTTAATGCTCTCGTAAACTTCTTTACAACTGGTTTGCAACAACTGAAATACATTATGGTTAACAGGTTGTTTTCTAAGGATGAAAAATATTATTAAACTTACAGTATTTATATGAATGTATTAATATTGGTTACTACAGTGAATATAAATGAAAACAAAATACAATTTGTATATAGCCTAAAAATGACTTAAGAATGTAGGAACAATAATCTATTAACTTTTAATTAACTATAAAGTAATGCTTTACAAATACATTATACTGCGTAGTTATTATAAAGTTTAACCCCAAAAAAACGAATCGAAAGCTACTCATCATTGAGGGCGGTTTTGTCCATCTTTGCAATTCTTCAGTCGACAGGCGAGCAGTGAGTCACGTTCAGTATGGATTTTATCACGGCAGAAGCCGTTCCTATGGGTATACACTCAGACTGATTGCCTTTAACAGTTACCGACTTCAAGCGTGTCAAGGCCTCTGGTTGTAACCTGATCAAAGCGTATTTTTAAGCGGGCTCTCTGTGAACTCTGGGGTTCATCACTGCCACGGTGCCAATCGCATGAAATTCTTCTGTTCAAATGATTTGAAATTGCATTTTTTGTGGCATCAGAACTTTCAGACTAACATTGTCCATATTTCACACTTTGGCAAATGTCTAGACAACTCTTCTGCAACTTAATTGAAAATACCTGGAGCTTATAATTTATACTTCTTTTGATTTTCTCTTGGGTGATATAAAATGTAATACCCTATATTATTTTGCCACAACTATTTATTGCATGGTGTGAATACTACAGTATTTGTGCACTTAGACAAACACTAGCATTCTTGTGGGTTACAAGTTCTGTCTAGCTTCAAGAACAATACCCTGAGAGCTGGAAAAGATGACTAGATCCAATTATGTTATGATTAAAATATGGAAATATATTGAAAAACAAAGCGGGATAAAAAAAAAATATCTCAGCTAGTTTCACTGCTTTTTTGGGGGCAGCCTGTTGGAATTTTTTATTTTACTATTCTTTTAAAAATATTAATTGGAGTATTATTTTTTACAAAGCAGAACTAATGACAAGCCACATGATAAGATGCGTGGATTGACGGTCTCAGATGCGGAGGCAACTGAGATTCGTCCTCCGCCACCCTGTTTGAGGCGAGTCACGACGCCACCACAAGGACTTAGAGCGCATTGGGAATTGGGCATTCCAAATTGGGAGAAAAGGGGAGAAAAATAAATAAATAATTGATTGCGCAAATACTGTGTTCCAGTTTTTTTCTAACCGTTCTTTTAAAACCATTAATTGGACTATTATTTTTTACAATTCAGAACTATTGATAACAGATACAGATAACTTACAACTAGGGATAGACGTTACATCGGCCAAGTTGATTAATCAGCTAATATTTGATTTTGAGATTTTGAGATTATTGTTGTTACTATAACCTTAATACTATATTATATTGTTACCGATAACTTCAACAATTGATAGTGCAAACACTCAAATTTTTTTTATTGATTTTGAAAACATTTATTCTAAAATAAGTGTTCACCTTTTTTAAATGTAGCAATTTTGTGTATGGATTATTTGTTATCATTAAATTGTATTATTTATATCAACATTATATATCTCTAGATATCGGTATCAGCATCAGCCATTAAAGGAACATTTCGGGTTCAAATCAAGTTAAATCAAAGGCATTTTATTGCCACAAAAATTATTTCGACTTCTTTTTCTTAAAAAAAAAAAAAAAACAAAAAAAAAGCAAAAATCTGTTACAGAGAGGCACTTCCAATGGAAGTCAATGGGGCCAGTTTTTGGAGGGTTTAAAGGCAGAAATTTGAAGCTTGTAATTTTATTAAAGCACTTACATTAATTCTTCTGTTAAAACTGATGTATTTTTTTAGCTGTAAAGTTGTTTAAATTGTAATTTTTACAGTCATTTTAGAGTTTTAGTGTTTGTTGACATTAAATCGTCATGGCAACAAAGTTGTAAAACTGGCTTTAACTTTACACAGAAAAGGTTAGTAGCGATTTTTTTCACACTAAAATCATGTTTACATATTGTTTATGTTTTGTGGCTATACTTGTGAAACAGTGAGTATTTTAACGTTCAAAAATTGGCCCCCATTGACTTCCATTGTAAGTGTTTCACTGTAACCTCGATTTTTGCTTTTTTTAAAGAAAAGGAGGGACGAGTCGAAATACATTTTTGTGGTAATCAACATTATGCCACAAATACTGTCGATTGAGCTTAACTTGCACTGAACTCGGAATATTCCTTTAAAAAGCCCATACTGGTCGACTCCACCTTCTAACGCTACAAAAACCTTTAAAAGGCTTAGACTGAACCCGCAGGGTGTCTGTGCTGTTTTTTGGAGAGACGTCAGACTTATCACTATATTTTAGTTGTTCATTTAAATGTGACGTAAAAGTGTTTTTGCCTCTCAATCTGTAATTAGTGGCTACAACCAGAGAACAGAACGGCCCTACACCCATAAGCAGTTTGTTTATATTGCCTGCACATCAAATGATTCGTGCCCTTCCCTAAAACATGCTTACATTTTATCACACATTAGCTTATTGCTTTTCTTGACAATACATGAATACACATACAATAAACAAACCACCAACACTTCCAGTGTGTGCAATCCAATTGTTACAATACTGACTGAAAAAACAACCAAAAACTCTATATTTGTTTCATTAAAAGTGACATGGAATATTTTTTGGATGTTAGAATACTTTGTTCTGTCCTAACTAAATATACTGAGATTTATCCTGTATATTTGATTTTCAGGGGCATTTGTATCTTTATGATGGCATTTGTTTTTCAAAGCATTTAAAAAACTGTGACATAGGGCTGCACAATTAATCAAATTTATACTACTCCTGTTGTGTTAATGGTTTCTATTTAGAGCGTGTTTTTGCAGCGGTTGAGTTTCTAACCAATCCCAGACGTGTGCGTTGAGCAGTGAAACAACAATGGCCAATCAGAGATGCAGTGAGTCTACAGTCCAATCACTCATGACAACCAATCCTTATGCGCAAGTTTTAAATTGTCTGATGTCCAGATGCTTGCTTACAGTATGTTTCATCTCTGTTTGCAATGGCACATGAAAATTGGTGTCCTGCACAATCTCACGGCGAAATCGTAAGGATTCATACAACATTTCGAAATTTGGCTAATTCATATGATATCGTACGACTGCACTCGTATGAATTCGTACGACTTTCATTACAGCCAATGACGTCGCTGGACATCGTTTCCATCTAATACGTGATAATTACTTGCTTCTATCACACACAACATCTTCCTATCATGTTTACACACTCTACTGATCGGTTAAGTTTAGATAAGGGGTTTGGGTACGGGCATAATATTAATAAGCATGTCCTTAACGCCTTGTGCATGAAACTCATGCTTACTTCTGCATTAGACATCCGGGCATTTGCATGTGATGAAATCGTACAGATTTATACGAACAAACTCATCATACGAAATAGCCAACTTGTAAAATATGTTCAAATTTTCATGAGGCTGGGTTGCTGTGTCAGTGAGCTCGCGCTGAACTGCAGGGCTCAAACAGTGAGTTACAGCTTCAGTCATTATAATGGGAGAGTTTAAATATTGCATTTGCATTGCTCCATTTTTGTGAATAATTTATAAAAAAGAAAAAAAAAGAGTTGTATTTATGCATTAAACAGCTCTAAAGTGGCTTGTTTTGGATGTTTTGGACAGAAAAAGTCTTGAATGCCATATTTCACGGACCATCTTCTTTGTTATCGTGTCTGCCCACATAAATACCTATTTGACCCACAAGCGAACCGAGCCGATACTAAATGTGACATCAAAACCCTGCAGATCACTGATTGGTCAGAGAGAATTGTCACTACCAGCGTCACTGGATTTGCTACACACGACATCAACCCGCTAGTTTTAAAGTTAGCAGCAGTGATAGCAGTATCATTTGTTCACGCAACTTTCGAATTGTAAAAAGAAATGGCTGTGCGCAAAACCACACCGTGGTCAATAAACGAGGTGCAGACGTTCCTCTCGTTAGTAGCCGAGGAGAGGATCCAATGAGAGCTGGATGAGGCGACGTAAATATGGCGATCAGCCTATAATCCCATCCACGTTGAGGCTGCACTAAACTTTTCAGTCCTTTTTTATAAGGCACTTATATTTATATTACTTTCTCATGGCTGATTTCTATTGCTTTTTATTTTCCCTTTTCAGTAGGATTTTTATCCCCCCCCCAAAAAAAAAAAAAAAAGATTTTTTTTTAAAGTCAAGTTATCACAATTGTGATATACAGTGCTGTGAAAAATTATTTGCCCCATCCTGATTTCTTCTTCTGCCGCAGCATCTCAATTGGGTTCAAGTCAGGACTTTGACTAGACCACTCCAAAACTTTAATTTAGCTTCTTTTGAACCATTCAGAGGTGGACTTACTCCTATGATTTGAATCATTGTCTTGCTGCATAATCCAGTTGCGCTTGAGCTTCAACTCACGGACTGATGACCGGACATTCTTCTTTAGGATTTTCTGGAAGGGAGCAGAATTCATGTTTCCCTCAGTTATTGCAAGTCACCCTGAAGCAGCAAAGCATCCCCACACCATCACACTACCACCACCATGCTTGACCGTAGGTATGATGATCTTTTTGTGGAATTCTGTGTTTGATTTACACCAGATGTAACGGGACCCCTGTCTTCCAAACAGTTCCACTTTCAACTCATCAGTCCACAGAATATTTTCCCAAAAGGTTTGAGGATCATCAAGGTGTTTTGTGGTAAAATTCAGACGAGCCTAAATGTTCTTCTGGGTTAGCAGTGGTTTTCGCCTCACCACTCTTCCATGGATGGCATTTTTGGCCGGCGTCTTTCTGATGGTAGAGTCATGAACAGTGACCGTTATTGATGCGAGAGAGGCCTGCAGTTCCTTGGATGTTGTCCTTGGCTTTTTTGTGACTTCCTGGATGAGTCGTCGCTGTGCTCTTGGAGGAACTTTGGAAGGTCGGCCACTTCTGGGAAGGTTCTCTACTGTGCCAAGTTTTCTCCATTTGGAGACAATGACTCTCTCTGTGGTTCTTTGGAGTCCCAGAACCTTTGAAATAGCTTTGTAACCCTTCCCAGTTTTAGAAACAATTTAGTATGAGATATACACAAAAACAGAAGAAATCAGGATTTTTCACAGCACTGTATTCATTAAGCGGATCATATGAAATCCGGGGGAAAAAAAATCACAATCATATCTTATATTCAGGAAAGAATTGCTGATGCAAGAGCCATTTATGTGTCTTTGTGGGAGCTTAATAAGCCTTAGTGAATGTAGCACTTTAATTTACCCCAACAATTAGGTAAATGTCAGCCACTCACTGTAATTAAATACGGCATTAAAATTCCGAATTGTCGGGAAGCTTTGCGTGCCATTGCCAAGCAGTACAGCCCACTGTCCTCCCGTGGCGTTTTGTCCAGCTATGTAACCTCATTTACAGCGATCCATACTGGACCTGGGTGAAACCATTGGCTGCTCAGGTGGTTGACTAGCAACCTGTAGACATTTGTCTGTTTCAGGCTGCTGTCTCCGGGGCTACGGCCTGTATAAAACCCTCTTTGCTTTCAAGGCCCCTCTAATGTTTTCGTAAACTTGGACAGAGACGAGTCGTATTGGAAGCAAACAGCAGTAATGAGCTGGCACACAGAGTCTCTGGTTAACCAGACTGTAATTTTGGGACTGAAAAGAGCCTCTCATCACTATTGAGTATTTGTTTACCACAGTTAAACTTCAGTGTTTCTGCAGAGAGAGAGAGAGAGAGAGAGAGAGAGAGAGAGAGAGAGGTGCTCTGTGAAGACACTTTAACTATTGCAGGTCTGATGTTTGCCATGCTGGCTTTAAAATGACCATGTACTCCTGTGTATATATTGACTATATTGAGTCCACATTGACAATCCATGATTCAAATTTAAACCTGGAAATAAATGGAACATAAAAAAAAACTGTATTAAATGAGAGAAATGTAAAATAGAAGTATCAGTGGTGTCAGACTTTCGGACTAAACTGCATTTCATCATTCTTTAAATTAAACCATGTATATTTTGACAGTGTAGGTTCTGTTACAAAACCTAGTGAACTGCTTTGCTGTCTACAGCCTAGGCAGCTGCCTTCTAAGACCAAGTTCACACTAATTCGTTTCCGTTTGAAAACACATTCATTTCGTCATGTTTACGCCTCTCATCCACATTAGAACTGCATTTTCCTCCACCGAAAATGAGCGTTTTGAAGATGCTCTCCATTACTGCATACTTTGGAAAACGATGACGTTAGGAAGCTGAAAACATAGTTTTCACACAGAAAATGGATTAGTGTGGATGTGGTCATAAGCTATGTTTTCCGAAGTATGCGGTAATAGAGAGCGCTTTCGATAGTCTCAGTTCGGTGAAGGAAAGCGGTGTTCTAGTCTGGATGAGAGGTGCAAACGTAGCGAAATTAATGCATTTTAAAATGAAAACATATTAGTGTGAGCATGGCCTAAAGAAGCACCCTACCTGAAATGTAACCTTGTAAGTGACTGTTTCACACTGAACATGTTATTGTGTCCGGCTACTGTGTTTTAAAATTGTTTTCTTATGTAAACATGCACCAGATGGACATCTTTGACCGTTTTTTCTGTATCTTTCACTGTGTTTTTTTAGGTGCTGTATAAGGTATAAAAGGCTTATGAAAAGTACCAAAAACAATTAATGAAGGCCTGGTAAAAAGTTTGCAAATCAGTTTTAATGAGACCTTCATATAACAAAAAGAAAGTTTCCATAAAAATTAACCCCTGATGAAAGACATGTATTTAAAAAAAATTCTTAGTATATTAGACATTTTTGTTACTTCGTCAACCATATAAATATATTATATTTTTTTCATAATTTCAGTCGATGCATTATGAATGCATGCGATGCTGCCTTGGAATTTGTCGGAAAGAACGCATCTTAAAAGACAGCATAAACATGCTGCCTAGTGTCTACCTTTTGCAACAGCTGTGTTTCCTACGAAGGCAGCTCACTAGATTTAGGAACAGAGCCTCAGGCTTTGTTCTGACTCTTGAGAGCAAATAGTGACCAGAACAGAAAGGTAGAATCAACAAACAACCCATGCAACACTGATTAAATTTGACCACTAGGTCTGATGGTGCATATTTGTAACTTTCTTTTACTCTTTCGAAGTCGCTGACAACAGTGAGTTAAAGAACAATATCCTCTGGAAGGTCTTATTTGCTTTTGCTTCATAATGAACTCCCAACATAACAGAGCCAGTAAGGCGGCTGTATTCTCGCTCATCGAGTCTTGCAATCCTTCAGGGAACAGGCACAGAACAATAAAGAGATTCCTGAATCTTGCGCTTTGAAGTCAGAAGGAATAAGAAGTTTCTAGAGATTCTTTGTTTTCTTTTTTGTTGAGGTTCAACGAATACTGGACTGCAGAAGTGCAAGACCGTTAATGATCGATTGCTTGATGTGCGCAAAACATTTCAATGCAGAGATTCCTTTATGTTTTGTAGCCGTCTTATTAAAAGCATACATTGAGGAACTGCTTATTTAAATGCATGTTTTCCATTGAAGAACAACCGTTTTACGATTGAGTTATGTGTCTTCTACATTTTCGAACTAGGACGAGACAACAACCTTGTTTGGATATAAATAGAGAAAATGTTCACTCCTGTTCCTGAAGTTTACCATCAATATGTAAGCATCTTCAAATTACCTTCGCTGAACATTGTTCATGCATTTACATCTCTTTTTCCGCAGTCTCGATCTGTTCCCGTATTTTCTTCTCACATTAATTTGTGCTCCGTTTATTCTGGACCCAGGAGATTCATGTTTATTAATAAAGAAGCCTTGTTAATATTTAGGTATCGTGGGAGCGTTAAGAGAAGTCTTTGTTGTCTTTGTCAGCAAATTGACAGCGATTGCACTTAAACTTGGAGAAGAAGCTGGAGCTTTTCTCAACGCTTTCAAACCTCTCCAAGTGAATCAAACACCAGCGTCTCTCCTCATTTTCCAGTGAAAAACAACTTCTTAGGAGATTCGCCTTTGGACGTCTAATACATATTTAACAGCTGTGGAGGAGCGGTTTAATAGACAGTGTCAACCTTGGTGAGGATGTCTGTCTGATTAATTTTACATTAGCCCTGGCCTTTAAACTCCTGAGTGGCTGTTATTTCCCCAAAAGATTTTGCGATATACCCGAAACACCTTTACAAGTAGTTTTATGCTTGCAGTGAACACACGAGACAATGAAACAGGAGCCGTGATGTCTAGTTCAGTAACTGTAGCAGCGTGATGCATGCCGTCAGAAGATGAGTCAACAGCCATTCCAATCACAAAAACAGCATTGTTGACAGCATGCTCAGTTGGGGTTAATTCTTAATGACTGTTTTTCTCCTTGGCACTTCAATCTGCCACACGTTTTGAGTCTCAACGTTTCCAAGAGTCATTCTCGGCCTATTTAGGCGCATTGATAATCACTAATTGATTTAATTTAGGCTGCGTGATGCTGTCAGTGATGGACAGTTGTTCATGAAATCCATTAACAAATGATTGTTGGTGTCAGACGGGCTGGTTTGAGTATTTCTGTAACTGGTGATCTCCTGGGATTTTCACGCATAACAGTCTCTAGAATTTACTCCGAATGGTGCCAAAAAAAAACATCCAGTGATTCTGCGGACGGAAATGCCTTGTTGATGAGAGAGGTCAACAGAGAATGGCCAGGGCCTCGTTTCCCAATAACGATTGATCTTAGTGTTTAAGAGCATTTTTTTCGAGCGATTTTACAAATGTTATTTTTTACATGCGTTTCCCAAACCTGCACTTAACATGATCGTGCGAGGACGTGCTTTAAGTGCTACTTAAGAGAGATGATGTCCATAAACGTGAAGTGCTGAAATGTGACCGTATTGTGCTGCTCATCATTGCAACTTTAAAAACGTTTGTAATTTACCTCGCTGGAAATATTTAAACATATTTTCTTAAATGTACAAATTAATTCGCCACATAATTGCATTTTGTTTTGCAATTGTTTTGTGCAGAATGATATATGTTTTTTTACACAATCACTGCTTCATCAGATGTGTATTTTAATATTTCGTTTTAAATATTGCTCTGTTAAAACTTCCACGATCAGTGAAGACAGTGGAGACCCCGTGTATGGTCCTGCTAATGACAACAAGCATTAATTGAATATAACGAGGTTCACCGTGTTATGGAGATTCGTGGAAGCTGCGCTTTAGGGACATTCACCAATCAAAGGGAGTCCTGCTCTTTACTCCCAAAAGTGATAACGGTAACAGCAGTGCTACACAACATGTGTGGTACTACACAGCGCGTGGTGCGGGTGAGAGTGCCCTTAGGTGTCGGAGAGGAAGAGGAGATGAGGATGAGGAGCCAATATACTGTACGGAAGGCATCTTGACTTTTTTCCTTCTCTCTCTGATTGTAATTTTTACAGTTCTCTGCAACAGTCATCCCACCAGCTAGTCCACAAATAACGTTTATTTGTTTACTTGTTAATTTATCTGTTCATCCAATATTGACTAACCATTTTATGCATTCATTATTATTATTATTATTATTATTATTATTATCATTATCATTATTATTATTAGCCTTTTCGAAAAAAATATATAAAATAAAATCAAACCTATGTATACTTATATTAAATGAGCATAAGGTGTAGCTATAGGTGTTTAAATTGTTTCTGATGTAATTTCACGTTTGTCCTGCAGTTGTCTGCATAAGTGTCCTTATGATGCTCTTAGCGCTGTACGATTACTCCAGAGCACTCGTTAATCTACAAGCATTTTCAAGTACTACTTAAGTTACGATGCTTTTGGGAAATGGTCCGCAAAACTAAGATGAATCGTAAGATGGATTCTACAATCTACTTAGGCTTACAATGCTTTTGGGAAACGAGGCCCAGACTGGTTCAAACTGACAAAGTCTACAGTAACTCAGATAACCGCTCTGTACAATTGTGCTGAGAAGAATAGTATCTCAGAATGCTATTCTGACATGTGGGTTGGTGCTTTTTTGGTGGCACGAGGGGGACCTACATGATATTAGGCAGGTGGTTTTAATGTTGTGACTGATCGGTGTATATATAGCTGTTATATCTAGTGAGGTACCAGTTCTGGGTAAACATGCCAACTCAGTACAGTCAGGCTCAAAATGTAATTATGATTTTATTGCAAAATGCCAAATTCTTCCTCTCCAAATGCCCAAAGTAGTTTGACACAGTGTTACTGTAATATACAGAAGTGTAGTGGGCACATCTTACAGCTTCTGTGCTTTAAAATCTGTGAGATGACAAAGTGTTTCTTTTGTGACTTCAAAACCCTTGTAACCAAAGCTGAGAACTGGATACTATAGAATTAGACCCCACGTGTAAAGAGCTGCTTCTGTGCTCCCTGAGCAGATATCTGATACGGGCAGGTGTGTGTGTGTGTGTGTGTGTGTGTGTGTGTGTGTGTTGTGTGTGTGTGTGTGTGTGTGTGTGTGTGTGTGTGTGTGTGTGCAGGTCTCTGTATAGAGTGATTGCTGTGGTCAGATTACCAGGCCAGTTAGAGGACGGTGTTTTGTCCTTTAAAGCTAATGTTTAGGTTTCCACGTGCGTTGTGGCTGTACATGTCCTGCACGCTGCTCACACTCACGCGGCAGCGTCCATAATTAGTTCTGTTGTGCTTGCTGGCATGGGACCGCAACCAGGTTGATTGGCAGGTGCATGACGTCATTTCAACCCCGTTTTTCTTCTATTTAGCTTAGCTCATTCTAGCCTTGGATGCCTCTATGTTTCAACGCTGCTTTTCGTTGAACATTAAATGTTTTAAAGTGATAGTACATCCATAAAATTTTATTCTGTGCTCATTTACCCACCCTCATGTCTTTTCAAACCTGTATGACTTTTTTTCTTCCGTTGCGACACAATGAGTAATTTTGAAGAATTTTGAAAGCTAGACATATGCCGATATTCGGTAATACGGTATGCCGCAATAATTAACATGCATGGTTATGTTATCACGGGCACTTCAAAATGCTGTGGGGAAAAATATTTTAATTAACCTATTTTCCAAATTAAATTCTTCTGCTCTGTAGCTTCCATCCAGTCAAGATTCACAACCAGGGACCAAAATGAACACTCACCAAGCTCCAAATGTATTTTTTCCAGTTAGTTGTTGGAATCACGTTTTTGGAGCCAGGTTGGAGACAGACAGTTTGACTCCCAAATCATCGCTTATTGTTTACATATCAAAAATGTAAATTTTTAAGGGGAAATAAAGCATTACAAGGGCCTATTTGAAAACACTCCATTTCCCCTGTGGTGAGGTACGGAGCCGCAGTTGGACAAGGAAGCCAAGGATGAGGAAAGACGCCAATGCAGCGAATCCAGTTTTCTTCTTCAGCGCTACAGTCTCATTCTGGGCATTTTTACATAGTGTTTTCCCATATAGCTCTTATGTGTATTATATTATAAATATTTTAAAGTCATGTTCTGGTGTTAAGAAAATCCTGCATGCCTGCAGAGGTTAAATCAATACGTCGGGCAGGTTTGGGCTGCGCTGGGTTATTGGGCCGAACAGGTAAAGCCTTGTTGAATCACTTCATTATAGGACAATCAAAACAGCCAAGTGGAGTCAACGTCCACTTATCTGAACATTTAATATTTTCCCCTCGAAACTGCCTGAGGCTTCGACTGCAGAAAGTGGCTCGCTACAATCACCTGGTAAATTTAGCAATTTTAGAGCATGGAGTTTGGTTCTTTTTTTTTTTGTTGAGAGAAATGCTTTCTTTGGATTGTAATTCGTCTGTTTATACAGTATATTTTTCTTTTGCAATATCCTTCCTCTGTCTTGCCAATTGCTTCACGAAGGCAGATGACAAATGTTGGAGGTAAGGGGCACTTTAAAGCCTTCTGCATCAAAATGTGCCAGTATATGAGGCTGAATATTTTGGATGCAAAAATTGGAAGCAAAAAACGGTGCTAAAGGCCCCCCTTAATGAAAATATACTTTATTTTCCTGCTTGCAGATTAAAGATTGAATTGATTGATTTCTTTTTATTGAATGTTAATGAAGCAATGCTATTTGTGTGGAAATGGTAATAATAACTTAAGGTTGTTTTAATTCAAATTCATTAAACATTTTATCACACACTTGGGAGTAATAGTGATATAGTGTAGATAATGGGGCAATAGATAATTGGGCAAAATTTGTCAACTTATGCAAACACTTTTGAGACAGCAAGATGCATTTTTTTTTATTTTTTTTTATTAACAAATGAAGATAATGCTAATTCAAAATAACCACTTCAGATTTGTGCACCATTTCCTGTTCATTTCAGTCACATTTTGCATTTCGTGACATTAAATATTCTATAAACAAATTAAACTTCATTGTGATTGGCTCAGTCAATGTGATGATAAATTCTGTAAAACATATATTGTTAATTGTTTGTTCATAATACCTAATGCATTAACTAATGTTAACAAATGGAAACTTATTTTAAAATGTTACCGGATTTTTGTTTACCAGTATACCATCCTTTCAATTATTGGACAGTATTAAAAAAAATAACTTTTGATTTAATCACCTTGACCAAAACTGAAAATGACAGGTATTTTCTTTTTTTTCCCCCTCTAAATAAATTTGATAGTTTCAGGGAATCTCATTAGCCACATAAATTTGCACTATTTTAAAAGTTATTACATGCTAGAACAAATTACCTCAAAATCAACATTTAGACATTACACACAATGACCTCATGGATCAGGACAAACTGGCAGTGCATACTGTCAGACAGGTGTTCAGGAAAGTGCTGTGGCTGTTTTAGCTGCTATTTACTGTGTTTTGGGAAAAAATAAAATCAAAAGTGCCCTTTACAGTAGCCCTATTGTACCCTAGTTGAATGCCACATTTTACTATTATTGATTCATCAAATCACAGACAAGAAATGCATTTATCATTATCATTAGCATTGGGTTTAGTTAAAATATCTAACCCAAATTAATTTAATGTAAAATTAAGAAGAAATATTTTCTAGGTCACTAATCAAAAAAGCAAACTATAATGACATTGATCATGTTAAAGGAATGCTCCGGGTTCCATACAAGTGGAGCTGAATCGACAGCATTTATGTAAAAATGTTGATTGCCATGCAAAAAAAAATGTCTTTTTTTTTTGTGATATTCTCCCCTTTTTCTCCCCAATTTGGAATGCCCAATTCCCAATGCGCTCTAAGTCCTTGCGGTGGCGTAGTGACTCGCCTCGATCCGGGTGGCGAAGGACGAATCTCAGTTGCCTCCGCATCTGAGACCGTCAGTCCGCGCATCTTATCGCGTGGCTTGTTGAGCGCGTTACCGCGGAGACCTAGCGCGTGTGGAGGCTTCAGGCTATTCTCCGCGGCATCCACGCACAACTCACCACGCACCCCACCGAGAGCGAGAGCCACATTATAGCGACCACGAGGAGGTTACCCCATGTGACTCTACCCTCCCTAGCAACCGGGCCAATTTGGTTGCTTAGGAGACCTGGCTGGAGTCACTCAGCACACCCTGGATTCAAACTCGCGACTCCAGGGGAGGTAGTCAGTGTCAGTACTCGCTGAGCTACCCAGACCCCCGTCTCTCCTTTTCTTAAAAAAACGTAACAGTGAGGCACTTGGAAGTGAATGAAGTCTAATAGTCTTTTTCTGTTTTGCATTCTTTTCTAATTCAATACACCTTTTTTCAGTTTACAAACTCAAACTATATTATTTGCATTGAAATTTTGAGTGGAAAGTTGTAATATTGATTTGACAATATCTTGTTTTGATAGGTCTCTTTTGCTTTAGCTGACATGAACAAAACTAGATGATCATGTTATCCAGCATGATTTGAAAACGTCAAAGAGCATCTTGTGTGTAAAAAGACCCCACTGTATACTTATATACATTTATATTTATTAAGTGCCACTCTCTAAATCGGTTATCTCTTTAAATGGTTCATATTCATAATGGAGATGGCCTAAAGGCGTTCCAATCTCATGGTATGAAGAGCGATTCATTATCAGAACCATTTGTCCGAATTCCAGCTCTATAATCCTCCTCTTTAAATACACTTACATCAGACATTGGCAACATCCCTTATACACAATCCACTGCCTGAGTTCTGTATTTTCATATATATTTCCATCAGCGTCTGCTTCACACAGTGATATATCAGAGGCGCTGGGTTGGCTGGCTATGATTTAAAGATGGTTTGTGGCCACTCTGAAGGTTTGTTGACTGGATTTCTATGTTACAGAAGTCGAGTCTCTTTGCATTATGGGACTATTTATTGTTTCCCACTTTTAATATTATGTTTGGCCAGCGGAGACTCACTGGTTAAGTGTTTGATTACTTTCTAAGAAGCTCCCTCCAGATTTGTACGAGACATCAATGTGGCGCTGGGTTTCTATAGGAGAAATGTCTCTTTATAGGATGATACACAAAAGTCGTTCTTTGTAGAGGCATTTTTAGTCAATAACAGTCGAATGAAATTAGATATTTTCAAATGAAATGGATTTATGTTTATTATGATATATTATTTGTTTTAAGGAAGAATATTCAATATGTCAGTTATGCTTTTAAAAAAATAAACAGAAATAATCCGATTATACAGAATTGAAGTAGAAATTCAGATTCAGTCACTCTTGTCTTTTCCAGCAGAGGTTTTGGTAGCTTATTTTATTTTTTAAGGAAGAATATTAAAATAAATGTGTAGAAAATGCTTTAAAAGGGCAAACCTATTGAAATAGCTTTCGCACACTGACAAACGCATTCGGATTGAATAGAAATGGTGTAGAAATTCAGCTTCAATCCCTCACAAGACTGAAAAAGTTTGTTTAGTATTATACAGTGGTGTCCAAAAGTCTAAGATCACAGTGTAAATGCTTCTATTTTGCATTAAAGTCATTTTTATAATGCATTAAATTATAATCATAACAGTTTGAGTGAAAAGTTGGATTGGATGTGGATAAAAATAAATCCTTTTGAGTTCATTCGAGCTGGCATGAATAAAATCTGAAATATTCCTTCTTCAATTTACATCATAACTTTTCTTAATCTCTATTTTATATCTTGCAAAATCCTGAAGCTTTCTGCTTATTTTCAGGTTTAAATGAAAAAATGACAAAAATCTCAGATTTTCACTGTGGTCTCAGACTTTCGGACCCCACTGTATCTTTAATATTAAAGATAAACCAAAATAAAAAAGTAGCATTGCAAATGTTGTTCCCCTCTTATGTCTCTGTTTTGGTTTGGTTTGAGGAGTTGCTTCAACACAAATTAACTTATGCAACAGCATCGCTCATATCACGTTTCACTCGCCCCCTCGGTGGAATTAGTGCTCATTTTTCTTTGTCGTTCAGTCTGTAATCTGGCTAATTACATTTCCTTTTCATGTCTTTTTGAAGCACACACACTTTCACACTGTCCGTTATCATTGATTTCGGTCTCTTTAAACTGTCCCGTCATGAACGAGCAATTACAGATTTTGAGACAGATTATCGCATGCATTACGTTAGTGACAAACTCGCGTTAAGGATATGCACATGGTCCGAGAGATGCTGCGATTCGGTCCTAACATGTCACACATGGCGAAAATCATTTCAAGCCGTCTGCTGCCAATATGCCATTATAGAAACGTGCCCGGATGGTAAACGTCCTTGATGTCGATGCCAAGATAAGCCCAAACAATGTTTTTTCCTCACAGACAAACCTTTGATGATTTAAAACAATGAATACATACAGTATGAAAGCACACAGTATATAGACCAAATGCAACGCAAAACACTTTCAGTCCATGCACGATGACCGATGCTTGTCACTATGGAAACAGTTCCTTTAGTATAAAATAGCTGGGGATTTAAATTTCCCATATTAAAAATTAAAAAAAAAATGGATGTGCAGTAGATATTGAATTTCAACTTTTAACTTCATTTTCAGTGAGTTGGACGTCTCTCACTGCTCGCTCTGTGAGGGTCGGTTACTTGGGTCGCGTTTCGTCCATTAAATGAGAGTTTTGATTATCAATTAGCTGAATGAAGCCACACTATCCAGGCTAAATAAGAAGCACATGTCACCTCTGAGCCCTACAGTACGCTTCTAATTGATTAGTGATGGTGTGCAAAAGTTTCCAAGTGTTTGTTTAACATATGTACGCTTCGTATTAGACTGTCGTTTGTCACCTGAAGGATTTTTAGCGTTACTAGTGACACTTTGAAATGTGACTATAGCTGTATTTTTTTTTATAAGACTATAACCGAATGTGATATTTTAGAATCAGCTATTAAAAACCCATCCTGGTAGACTACTTATCGAAATATTAGTGCAAACACGTCAGAAATTTTACATTAAGGGCAATTATTGCCACCTGGATTTGATTTTCAGGGGCATTTTTTATGTTTGAAAAATATGTGTCCTCCTTGAAAAGATCGATTGAGAATATATTTCCTCCTAGCCATAAAATTAAATCAACATCATATCAAAATGTATGTTATAATGTGTACAACTAGGCTTAGAATAGAATATTAAGAGCTATATCAGATGTTACAAATAAAAAGCAAAGGAGCTCATCACGAGGGCACATATTTTAAATTTTGGAAGCATTTTTGTCACTTTAGGTGTCATTTTGACCCCATGCACCCCCAAATTTCTCTGGTACACATCCCACTCAATGCTGGATACAACCCACCAAAGTAAGTTGCCCTCTTGTTTTTTTTTTTTAGATGTTTATCTAATAGGAATGAAACTGGTTTTAATGATCAAGAAAACAACGCCTAATAAATGGAATAGTCTCAGAAACCGGTTGAAACTAAGAGTTAATTTAAATGTTTCCTAAAAGTGAAAGGTTTTTAAAAGATCTTTGCATTTTTTTTTTTTCCATCTTAAAGTATGACATTTATGCATTTAATAGTGCATTTTCCCAAACAAGTATTCCTGTGCTGTAATTTAAACACTTAGGCTACAATTATTTTGATTGCACCCGATTGCTGACGCAGCTTTCTGTGCATTTCGAGAAAACGTGTGCGGTAGTTTGCTCCTTTGTGGTCTCATGTTTTAGAGACGCCACCTTTAGCGCCTTGATGTACACCGACTGATGACAAAACCACTTAGCCCATGCTGTCTAGCTCAATATTAACATCCAGCCTCTATATGTTTGTCTTGAAGGGCCTTGAATTACACTAACATGGGAAACCTTATGAGGAAAATACTGTAAGTACCATTTCTGAGCAAAAGCGTTCTGTCGACAAGGTTTTTGCTTTAATGTTCATACATGCTGATGACAAGATTGCCGGACGCGATTTGGATTTGTTTGTGTTTTACATGTAAGTATGTTTTGAATAGCTAAAGTATGCAAATGTGTTTTGCATGAATTGTGTTTTACATGTGGTTGTATATTTCACTCGTGATTTTGCTCTCTCGCAGTATGTTAAATGTGAGTCTTTAACTGGAAAAAATAACTTTTATAGCCAACTTCTGCAGCACTTTTTGAGAAACCTAAACCAAACTAAGCTGAACAAAAATGAAGATGAATTTTGTATGTTTGTTCAAGTGCATTTCATTCATATATATATATATATATATATATATACAAGCTCACTCATTATTCAGAACTGGATTGAGTTTATGCATTTATCAATTAGCATTAACCCGATTTAACCGCATAAAATCCTACACAGCGATTCCATTTTGCGCTGAATGTTTCCACATCTTGTTTTAATGTAGCTCTGTAAATTGAAGCAGAGTGAATGTTTATACGTTCGGTACGGTTTTTTTATTTTTTTTCTCTTTTCCCTCGCCGTTCCACAAATGCATTTTTACGTTACACAAACATGTCAGCATCTTAGCATGTTTGTCAATGTAAACACAGCAACCCTTAACGTTTCTGAAGTGGCTTTCTACCCTAGATGCTATCAGAAGAGCGTGTGTATGTCATTGCTTACTGACCCGAGGCTGGTGCCGTTCACAGACGTTGACTTCTGTGTGACCCAACTCTGAACCACAGTGCAGAGAAATGAAAATAATTTTTCACAGCACTCACCCCAGAAAAAGTTCTGCTGGCATGGAGTCACCGAGCTAAAAAGACTGTTGGATGCCATAGCCACACGTGGATATCCTCGGATTGCTCCTTTGGTGGTCGTGGTGACCCTTGAAGTCCTAAACTGGGAGCACAAATCATATCAAGGCATACGAAGAAACAAAACGAAACGGCAAACATCCAAAAGACGAACCCCCGTGAACTAAAGACACACTCTATGCACGGTGTGTATGCTCAGTAGTTGCATGTTTGAAATGCAGTTTGCAGCCCATGAGAACATTCAGGCACAGATATTGGAAGCAAATGGAATAACGGCATATACGAGTGTGGTTAGGAGTGTACTTACAGGCTTGTTGGGTCTCGGTGACTGGGGTTGACCCACTCTGATTAACCATTTACACCCCAGTGCCTGCCTCCTGTCGTCCTGGGGAAATCGCACGCACCGCACTTGTGGTTCTGTGGTTGTTTGTGAGGGGAATGAGACATTCTCACAATCCAAAAACTTGTAAGCTTTAAAACACACTTTTCTGGGGTCCTGTCCTGATAGGCTGTTACTGGAGAGGCTGGCTCATGTGTTCAGTGACATCAGAGGAGTTGATGAGGGCTCAGCCCTCTTGTCAGTGGTCCTGAGCTTTCTATTCACATCCAACAGGATGCGACCTCAGCTCCTGTGAATACAAAAGGAAAGGAACTGCTCCCATCTCATGTGGAAAGCCCTTTTTTCTCTCTCTGTACCTCTCTTGGGTCCTTTTAAAGTGCTTCACACGTTCACATTGCTGTCATTGCTGTTTTTTTATGTTAGTCATAATGTATGTCTATTGGTGAAAATGTCCTTTAAATTTAGTCAACATGTCATCATGTCACATCCATAAATATTAGTCAATTTTACCCTGTAAAAACAAAACACAAGATTAACTCAAGATTAATTCGTCGCAATTCAAAATTTCTGTCTACACATTTTCCGCATTGAATTCCCAATTAATCTTGTTTTCAGGGATTCTCGTTCCTGGTATCTCTTTAACATGTTCTCCTTTGTAATTTTTTTTTTTGCCATTCTTCCTGCATGGGTGCCGTTCTGTCAGACTCCAGGTGTGTTGCAGACATATAAGTTGCATAACCGTCTCTTTGAGAAATGACAGTCTGCAGGGAATCCTGCGTTTAGTCTTGAATCACGTCTGTCTCTCACTCAGCGCCCTGCAGCACAGCAGTTCTCCCGTCTAACGAGCGCTCAGTCGTGTGAATTAGCTGCCGTGATTCATCAGTCTGTTTTGTGCGCCTCACAGGTTGGGATTTTGGCACACGGTCAGAGCTCCACGGAGAGTATGCGCCTCAGGTGTTTGTGTAAGCGTGGATAAAAATGTGGCGAGGTATTTCCGCTTCTGCAACCCTCGCTCTCGTATTTCTGGGTCACATTAGGTGGTAAGTTGAATTTTGAGTGCAATAACATGACTTTAAAAGGAAATTACAAATGTAGGAAGTATTTCAGAAACCTAAGACAGTGAAATACACCCGAGTATCCAGGCCACCACTCCACTAAGGCAAGCATCACTATTAGGCATTTAAACCAACCCTTAACCCTAAACGTGTGTGCTACGTATTACTTTCCTCTATGATTTTCACCTGGCAGATGATGAAACAGGAGAAAAATCCCATGGACTTGTTTTGAAGGAGGGATTCGAGTCATATCTGCCTAGCAACCACATAGCAGTTGACTAGAAATCACTCTGAACACCTTAGCAACCACATAGCAACCACCGTGTGGCTATAACAGGAAACGTTTTGCCCACAGTAGAAAGTTCCTCATACTTGTTCTCTGGAGAGGCATTTGAGAACAAGGGTGATCAGGGACAACGAATGTAAAAACAAGATCTGCATTTTCATTGTAATCTTGAGTTAATGCAGACAAATTTAGTAACAATCACAATTCGTAGGTGTTCAGGGGCGAAGTCTCTTAACAGCTGTGACACAATGTGCCATATTTTAGTACAAAACCCCTGCATCTCACCCACACTTGATATGTTTTCAGTTGCTACATTTACACCTCTCATCCACACAAGAACGGAATTTTCCTCCACCGAAAATTGAGCATTTCGAAAAATGCTCTCCATTACCATTGGAAAAAGATAACATTAGAAAAAAAAAACAACAACAAAAAAACGAAAACGGATCAGTCTAGATGTGGCCTTATTAACAAACCAGCAGCATTCCAACATTTTCAGCCGCTATATGTGCTAGTTTTTACTCTTCTATGAATAGGGCACAAATTACGATTAGTGCACTTTGTCGGTGTATTTGCACCCTTTCCTGATTTGCTAATTTTCTTCAGTCAGGTGTTAATCAGAGCAGACAATTTATTCATCATTAGTTGATTAATGAATTCTGCCATGATGGATATAAAATGTACAGTACACAAACATGTCTTTGAAATAAAAGTCAGTTTACCGCCTGCTTTCCTCGGGCAGTAAAAGTGCATTGAGAATGCTGATTGTGTCTGCTTAATCTAGATTGCATGCAAGTTTTTGCACTAAAATATCATGTGCAAAGATGTGGCAACTCTTTAGTGAATTCAGCCCTATGTGTGGTAATTTAGCACAAAACCTTGCGTCTTATTCACAAACAAGCCACATGCCAATTTGGCGTTATATACTGTATGTGCTGATATAGCACTGCACCATATGTATCTAAATTAAGCAATTGTCATTCTTTTCTGTGCAAACACGCCTCCTTTCTGTGCAAATAAAGGTAATTTTAGAATGCACTGCAAACGTTAGCCCAATTTGTTCCATGACGTGATAAACATTGCGCTATTGTCTAAGAAAAGCCGCCGTTAAACAAAGGGATATTTCTGTACATTTCTAGTGATCATATAAGCAATAATTGTAGCTAGATGAAGATTTTGGAGAATTGTTTGTGTATGAATCTTGAATTCTCGTTCTAAAAATTTTAGTGCGCTATCTTTTAGTGTCTACTGCATTTGCATGAAAAGGGCACAAATTGCGATCAGCAAAAATTTTCTGGGTTTGTTTGCTCTGTTTCCTGATAACTGTTACCTAATTACCCTTACCTAATTTCCTTTATTCAATGCAGACAGCCCAACTGCATGAAAATAAGTTATACTATCAGTAAGAGCAATTCCGTTTCAGTGAATTCACCCTTTAAAATAAGGGCTAGGGTTAGGTTAGGTTAGGTTATGTAAGGCTAGACTAGGTTAGGTTGGGTTAGATTAGGTTAGGCTAGACTGGGCTAGGTTAAGCTAGGATAGGTTAGGCTAGACTAGGCTAGGTTAGGTTAGGTTAGACTAGGTTAGGCTAGGCTAAATTAGGTTAGGCTAGGTTAGTTTAGACTAGACTAGGTTAGGTTAGGCTAGGCTAGGCTAGGTTAGGTTAGGTTAGACTAGTCTAGGCTAGACTAGGCTAGGTTAGGTTAGGTAAGGCTAGGTTAGGTTAGACTAGACTAAGCTAGGTTAGGTTAGGTTAGACTAGGTTTGGCTAGGCTAAGTTAGGTTAGGCTAGGTTAGTTTAGACTAGACTAGGTTAGGTTAGGCTAGGCTAGGCTAGGCTAGGTTAGGTTAGGTTAGGTTAGGTTAGACTAGTCTAGGCTAGACTAGGCTAGGTTAAGTTAGGTAAGGCTAGGTTAGGTTAGACTAGACTAAGCTAGGTTAGGTTATGCTAGGCTTGGTTAGGCTAGGCTAGACTAGGCTTGGCTAGGTAAGGTTAGGTTATGTTAGGTTAGGCTAGACTAGGCTAGGCTAGTCTAGGCTAGGTTAGGTTACGTTAGAAACCCATGACTGCACATTGTGCTAATTATAGAAACACTGTTTTTTTTTTATTCATGCTGTTTTTGCTGTCTCTATGTACACATTAGTGGCTAAGCAGCGAATATCTGTTCTTTGTCCGATGAGCTCTGGTGGTCCTCCTGTGAGCATGGCCTCCCTGTGGTCCATGTTTGAAGAAAAACGGAGTGTGTGTGCCCTTCTAAAGCCAGGCTTTAGCTTTGCCTGCTTCAGTACAGACCACACAGGTATAAACAGGGCATTAGATGCTAGAACTGTATTACTGGCTGCCGGTGGAACCGCGCGTTAATGCTTCCAGGAGACATTACACCTCGGAACGATTTCACACATTAATAAATTAGAGCTATTACGAGTTTTTTGCGCCTTTACTACTGAAAGCCATGTTCTATAGATGGCATCAAATGGTATTAGAGGTTACGTTTGTTAGTTTAAATTCAGTCATTAGCGTCAATTGGGCTTGTCTGGGAAGGAGTAAAATTGTTAATGGGAGCCGTTTTATAGAGACTCATTTCTCAGTTTTGTCGTCACATGTAAACTTACACTAGCTCACACCCTGATCACAGTTGAAATGCATATTTTTTTTTTTCCATAACTTCTGTTTTTATTTTTGCAGTGTTCAAATTTTGCAGCTTAGAGGTAAAACAATATTCAAATTCTTGTGACACAGGAAATATGTAATGCATTTTTTTTTAGCCAAACTTTTTAAAAATAGGCTTTAAAGGGATAGTTCACCCAAAAATAAAGATTCTATGGTCATTTACTCACGCTTGGGTTGTTCCAAACCAGTGACTTTTTTTTCGCAGAACACCACAGAAAAAACATTTAATGGAAGTGAATGGTGACTGAGACTTAAAAGAAACAGATAAAAAAGTGTCACACAGAATTTTAATTTTTGGATGAACTATCCCTTTTAATATATGTGAAGGATCATTTGAAAAGGTATACTGAATTTAGTTACAGTGATGTAAAAATATTTCCTGATTTCTTCTATTTTTGTGCATTTTTCATACTAAACTGTTTTAGATCTTCAAACGAGATATAACATAAAACAAAGGCAACCTGAGTAAACACAAAATACAGTTTTCAAATATATATATATATATATATATATTTTTTTATTGAAGCAATGTGAAAAACTAACTGCCCATTTAAACTTAATAGCTGGTTGTGCCGCCTTTAGCAGCAACAACTGCAACCAAATGCTTCCGATAACTGGAGATCAGTCTTTCACAACACTGTGGTGCAATTTTGGCCCACTCTTCTTTGCAGAACTGCTTTAGTTCAGCCACATTGGAGGGTTTTTGAGTATGAACTGCCTGTTTAAGGTCCTACCACAGCATCTCAATTGGGTTCAAGTGAGGACTTTGACTTGGCCACTCCAAAACTTTAATTTAACTTCTTTTGAGCCATTCAGAGATGGACTTACTCCTATACTTTGGATCATTGTCTTGCTGCATAATCCAGTTGCGCTTGAGCTTCAGCTCACGGACTGATGACCGGATGTTCTCCTTTAGGATTTTCTGGTAGTGAGCAGAATTCATGTTTCCCTCAATTACTGAAAGTCGCCCTGGCCATGAAGCAGCAAAGCATCCCCACACCATCACACTACCACCACCATGCTTGACCGTAGGTATGATGTTCTTTTTGTGGAATTCTGTGTTTGATTTACGCCAGATGTAACAGGACCGCTGTCTTCCAAACAGTTCCACTTTTGACTCATCACTCAACAGAACATCTCCCAAAAGGTTTGAGGATCATCAAGGTGTGTTTTGGTAAAATTCAGATGAGCCTTAATGTTCTTCTGGGTTAGCAGTGGTTTCCACCTCACCACTCTTCCATGGATGGCATTTTTGGCTGGTGTCTTTCTTATGGTGGAGTCATGATGTGAGAGAGGCCTGCAGTTCCTTGGATGTTGTCCTTGCCTTTTTTGTGACTTCCTGGATGAGTTGTCACTGTGCTCTGGGAGGAATTTTTGGAAGGTCGGCCACTTCTGGGAAGGTTCACTGCTGTGCCAAGGTGTCTCCATTTGGCGATAATGGCTCTCACTGTGGTTCTTTGGAGTCCCCGAGCCTTTGAATAGCTTTGTAACCTGTCCCAGACTGATGTATTTCAATCAACTTTTTCCTCATCATTTCTGGAATTTCTTTCGACCTTGCCACAGTGTGCTACTGGGTGAGCCCTTTTAGCCAACTTCATGCTGCTGAAAAAGTTATATATAGGTGTTGATTTGATTAAACAGGGCTGGCAGTAATCAGGCGTGGGTGAGTCTAGTCCAACTGAACTCCATTATAAATGTAGTTTTATAGATTTGGGTATTTAGTAACTATGGGGGCAGATACTTTTTCACACAGGCCCAGTTGGTATTGGATACATTTTTTGCATCAATAAATAACATTATCATTTAAAAACTGCATTTTGTGTTTTCTCAGATTGCCTTTGTTTTATGTTAGATTTAGTTTGAATTTTCATTGCACTGTACTTGTATCATGTACAAAGAATGTTTGGATCATTTCACCTCAATTTGTAATCAGGTATTTTAGCGAAATGAAACGTAGCGTGATGTACGCTAGATTGTGCTATAGTTAGTGCATTTTAGATTTTTTTTTAAAAGGCCATTGTCAACATTTAGTGGCTGATATACAGTATACATAATATAACTTGTTATTCATTGTATTGACAGTGGAAATGACACTATAGTTGCAAATAATCTAAAAATAGGCAAATATTTGCAACTGTAGTATTTATCACTATTAAAGATAACATGAATCAGCATTCGCAACACATCTAACATGCTAACATGAATAATGAAATGTTGTAGGGCGGGACTTGATTTTATCAATTTGAATGTTATTGGATTGTGAAAAGTATGGCTTTGATATTATTGGTTATTATTATTATTTTATCACCATTGCAGCCTTGGTGACATCATCAGAATATATGAGTTGTTTCAGAGGTAGAGGAATTATTAAATGTTGATGAAAGATTATGAAAAAATGTTTTATCAGCCAATTAATCGGTTAGCGACCTTTTCCACCGCCTTAGTTATCAGTATCGGCAAAATCTATCGGTCGACCTCTACTTTAGACATGGCTTAAGATACCTTGTTGAATATTTGATTTTACTTTCACAGCAGCTGTTTATTTCATAATAGACCGGTGTCCTTTACAGTCTCACAAAATATAATTCCATAATTCAGGGTAACTGGAACATTTTTTGAGTGTTGACGGCCACATTGACCTAGTCATGCAAAACACTTTGAAACTCATTCTGGCAACGATTAAGTCAAGTTAAGCCACAACTGATGTTTACGTGTCGAGCACATCGCAGAACTCTGGGATATGACAAGATCATGCCAGCACCAGTGGCTTTGGCTTGCGGCACGAGCACATCTTGAGAACAACAATTAAAGGAGAAGAACCTGTTATTTCTGACAATTATCACGTCTGTTTGCCTGTGAACTGGCAATGTGAGTGCAGAGTGACATTTAGAAAGCCGTCAACGGCCTGTGACTCATCACTGTTAAATATGTGTGCTGTTTAACATGACGTTGCATGTGGAGTAAAAATTTATTTCTCATTTCATTAACTACTTTATATAGCCTATTAAAATTATAGTATTTTATTTTGTTTTCCATTAAAATATCTCAGTGATCTTAAACAAATCAGAAAGTAAAAATGATGCTTTAAACAAGTTAAAAATATCAGCAAATTTAACAAAATGCACTTGCATTCAATATTCTCTGAAAACAAGTCTTAAAGGAAAAGTTCGTCCAAAAATTAAATTTTTTATTTAAAACAAAAAAGAATACATATTTTTGCCTTTTTTACTCATTTCTATTTCATAACAAAATTCCATCAAATTGAATTGTGCAATCTTTTACAAAATTAAATGAATAAAACATGAATACATTTACATTTTATTAATTTAATTTTGTTAAAGATTACTCAATTAAATTTCATGGAATTTTCTTATGAAATTAAAATGCGTACATTTAAAAAAAAGGCTAAAATATTTTTTTGAGTGTGTCATCATTTACTCACCCTAATGTTGTTCCAAACCAGTATGGCATTCTTTCTCTTGTGGAACACAAAAGGAAATGTCACGTTTGTAAAATCACATGTTTTACTTTTGAGTGAAATATGCCTTCACTATCTTATGCAGTTTTTATCTTGTGTTAAAGATGTTTACTTTTACTGGAAAACAAGGCAAAGATCCTCAAGACAGGACTGTACATTTGTTTTACATTTAAATTATATTTGTACAGTTGAACAGTTTTTTGAGCTGCAGAGGAATGTTCAGATTTTGCCGAACATTAAAGTGAAAAAGTCTTTGATATTGATGCTGTGATCAGATTTTGTGCTGTCTGCACACACATGTTGCTCATAGACTAAACAGCCCTCAAATGCTCACTCGTGCTCTTTGTTTTCATGCTTGTGTGTGCCACTATTGTTTTCAGACACTAAAACCCCACAAAATGTTCTTAAAGCTACAGACTAGGGCTGTGAATCGATTAAAATTTGAATCAAATTAATTACATGACATGCCGATTAATCGCAATTAATTGCATACAATCATTATTTGCTGAGAAAAGCCCCCAAATAAAGATAATTCATATAAATAATGCATAATAATTCAGATAATTTTTCCTTGATTCAAGATGGCGACATGGATGGCAGCCTTGATGTGGAGCTCTTTGTGCAGTGTTTAATAATTTTTTTCCAATCAGTTTTACTAGGGACGAACTGCCGAACATTCGGCAGCACATACCAGAAAATCTTTTCCCGGTTTTTGACTATTCGGACATTTTGCTGGACATTTTTGTTGGAGGCTCAGCTGTGTTGTTCAAGCGCACTATGAGACACAAGCAAGGGAAGCGAGCCGGCGCTCTCGTCGAGCTCCAACAGCGAGACTTTCGAACAGAGCTTCTGAGTATTCATCTAGTGAATCTCCACTCTCTTCCTAACAAAACGGACGAACTACATCTCCTCACCCGTACAAACAAGGATTTTTCAAACTCTGCTGCCTTGTGCTTCACAGAAATCTGGCTAAGTGAAGCCGTTCCGGACAGTGCGATACATCTGCTGGACTTTCAGCTTTTCAGAGCGGATCTCATTGTGGAGGTAACAGGGAAAACGAGAGGTGGTGGAACATGCTTTTACATCAATGAAAGTTAGTGTACAGATGTAACAATGTTAAAGAAGATATGCTGTCCTAATTTGGAAGCACTCTTTATCAGCTGTAAGCCTTTCTATTCGCCAAGGGAGTTTTCCTCATTTATTCTGGTGAGTGTTTATATTCCTCCACAAGCATGTGTGAGTGCAGCACTGCAACAGCTGGCTGATCAGATCACAGACACGGAGCAACAATACCCAGACTCACTTATTATTATTCTCAGCGATTTTTTACAGAGCCAGCCTCACCCGTGAACTGCCAAAATACGGACAGCACATTACATGCCCCACCAGTGACCTGATCACTGCTACACAACATTAAAGGATTTATATCACTCTGTCCCTAGAGCAGCTTTGGGACTCTCTGATCACTGTCTGGTTCATATTCTTCCGACCTACCGGCAGAAACTTAATTCAGCTAAACCTGTAGTAAAGACTGTAAAAAGATGGACCAATGAAGCACAGCTGGAACTACAAGCCTGCTTTGACTGCACTGATTGGAGTGTTTTTGAAGCTGCAGACACCAATCTGGATGATCTCACAGATACTGTGATATCATATATCAGTTTCTGTGAGGATATGTGCATTCCTACTAGTTGAACAATGAACTAGTAAAGTTCAACAATGACAAACCATTCTTTACAGCAAAACTCAGGCAGCTTTGTCAGGCCAAAGAGGATGCTTACAGAAGTGGGGATAAAATCTTGTACAATCAGGCCAGAAACACACTGACAAAGGAGATTAGAGCGGCTAAAAGAAGCTACTCTGAGAAGCTGAAAAAACAAGTTTTCAGCTAATGACCCTGCATCAGTGTGGAGAGGCCTGAAAGACATTACTAACTACATGACACCATCTCCCAACACTGTAGGGAATCAACAAATGACGACCTGAATGTGTTTTACTGTAGATTTGAAAAGCTGAGTCTCACACCCCAAACCCGCTCTTACCTTCACTTCATACAAACATCAACACCTCCTGCAACCCCCCCCCCTCCTGCTACTCAACCTGCATTTAAGATCTGTGAAGAGGATGTGTGCCGGTCTTCCGGAAACAAAAAACAAGAAAAGCACAGGGCCTTGATGGTGTTTCACCCACTTGTCTAAAATCCTGTGCTGACCAGCTGGCCCCCATCTTCACACAGATCTTCAACAGGTCACTTGAGCAGTGTGAAGTTCCCTGCTGCTTCAAACACTCCACCATCATCCCTGTCCCAAAGAAACCCAAATCACAGGACTTAATGACTACAGACCCGTTGCTCTGACGTCACAAAGTCATTTGAGAGACTGGTGTTGGCCCACCTGAAGGACATCACTGGAACCTTTCTGGAACCCCTTCAATTTGCTTATCGAGAGAACAGGTCTGTGGATGATGCAGTCAACATGGGATTGCATCATATCTTGCAACATCTGGACAGACCAGGGACATATGCAAGGATCCTCTGCACTTCAGTAACTGTCTGGTTTGGTTCAGCTACAAAATCGGACATCATGGCTTGTAGAGTATTACAGTAAATACTACTGGAAACTTTGACAATTGCTTAATTACATAAATTGGTAAAAATGAAAAAGCACATCTATGTAGGGAATGTTTTGTCTGGGACAACGGTTGATTCAAATATTTAGCGGTTATTACATAAAAAAATATATATTTTAAAGCAGAATGCGGCAGTTGACCAACCAGAATTAAGCTTTCCGGAGAGTGGTGTAATATAAATTGATTTGTTTTCTGAAAGAAAGTAAGAAAGAATTTTATTTGTTGCAGTGGTTTAGAAATTACCTTGCATGTTCAACCCTGAAGACAAAATAATTTTTTTGATGTCTAATGACTTGCCCTTCCCGATGTTTCCTCCACTCAGTCGTACTAATGAGCTTAAAAAGACTGAAAGCGAATGATGCAAATCACATCAGGCTCAAAAATAATTAAGAAAGCATTACTGTGTTTGCCATGTTTATGTAGAAATTAGATTGTTGGCTTTGCTGTTGTAGTCTGCAGCCTTGTGTACATTATTTCTGGGATTGTTGTAAACATTTATCTGATATTTGCAACATGAATTTCTGTAATTAGTGTCTAAATAGTTCCAGCGTTTCTTTGTCATGCAATATTCTGATGTTGATTGCTTCAAATAATGAACATTTGCACCAGAAAGACAAAATTGGAATGGATTTAGTCAATCATTGTTTAATGATCAGAATTTAAACAAATTAAAGACCACGAATGAAATGGAAGGAAAAGAGTTCTTTTTTTTTTCACGCTTTGGTTTTATTTCATCATTATGTTAACAGACTGCTTGTAAAGTGTTTACCGAAGCTTGTGTAGTCTAATGCCAATCTGAAATCTTTTAGGTTTATGTTCCACTCGACTATTAATAGATTTTTGTGTTATTTTGACACCTCTGCTCTTTGCACTCTTGAAACTATTTTAACCCCAACTGTGTGTTTTGTCTCTGTATGGTGAAGTGACATTATTGCAGTATTTTCCCCAAATGGTCATTTAAGGTCATGAAATGCAGCCGCAAATAAAGTTTGGTCAGCGTTGAAAAGTTACTCCTGTGAGAAAGGCTGAAAAACATGTTTTATCTAAAAGGTTTTCACAAATCAGGGGTGACATACAGAAGCACTGTGGATTAGGCTACAGTATACAACATTACTATTAGACTTTACGTTAATTCGACATCCTGTTTGTACATCCGTGCTGAAACAAAGACAATATGAGACGGCGTTCACAATGCATTTTACTTCCGTATTGTGAAGTATTTCTGAATGAATGTTTCCGACAGAAAGAAAAGTCTTTTTAGACGTAGATAAGTTATTTTGATGAAAGATTACAAAAACAAACTTTGCTTTGGAATATCGCGCACCAATGAATAGTTCATAATAATACCAGGAACATGTATAAAGAAAGAAAATGGGGTCAGTGTTGATTTTAAATGTTGACTTTAACCTCCTGAGACCCCCGCGTGACTGCGTGTGCATTTTCCATTTCCCTTTTTGATTTGTAAGGTAGCACTTAAAAAACAAGCAAAAACAAAAAACAAAACCAAAAGATCTAGAGCAAATAGTTTTCCGAAACATTGATATCCACATATGTGGACAGCAGGACTAAACTGTGAAATCTGAAGTAATACCAGGCTATATATTTATATATATATATATATATATATATATATATATATATATTTTTTTTTTTTTTTTTTTCATCAAATAGTTTATTATGTGTCCAGGAGTGTTGGTTATTCATGTTTTTGAGATGTTACAGACATTACAGCTGATTTTCTATAAAGCTGAATAAATAATTCTTATTTAAAGTAATGTCCAGCATCATCCAATCACTGCCAACCAAGTTAAAATAAAATTTTGCATTATAAATTATGAATCTATGTAGTGATTATTATTGTCCCATGTCTGCCAAACATGTTGAGTGATCCAAACATCATCTGCAGCCTGAAACTGAACTTTTGATCAGATTTTAGGAGTGAATGCACTTAACTGCATAGAAAGTATAGGATGCTCCCTTGTTCCCTATTTAGTGAATGACTTAACCTCCAGTGTGCTGTCTGTCTGCACTGGTCTCAGAACAGTTCGAAATGGACCTTATTTTCATCCTAACTCCATATAAAGCCTCTGAAAGCAACATTTTCCAGTTTTTGCATGAATCCATTGATTCTCAATGTGAAAATACACAGTAAATATAGGAATACATTTACAAATGTTAATGAATAAACACAACATATGATGGCACCGCGGATGGCCGCCTCGGTGTGGAGCGCTCCTATTGTTTTGTTTGTCCTATTTGTTTTCCAGTCAGTTTTACCAGAGATGAACTGCTGAACATTCGACAGCATATACCAGACAATCTTTTCCCTGATTTTGAATATTCTGACATTTTGTTGGACATTTTAGTCGGAGACGTGGCTTTGTTGTTTAAACGCGCTTTCGGGATGCAGGCGAGGGAGACGAGCAGGCGCGCTGGTCAAGCTCCGTCGGCGTGGCTTTCGAACAGCGCTGCTGAGCATTCATCTTGCGAATCTCCGCACTCTTCCTAACAAAACGGACGAACTACATCTGAGTGAAGCCATTCCGGACCGCGCATTACATCTGCCGGGCTTTCAGCTGTTCAGAGCGGATCGCATCGCGGAGTTAACGGGGAAAACGAGAGGCGGTGGAACATGCTTTTACATAAATGAAAGTTGGTGTACAGATGTAACAACGTTAAAGAAGATGTGCTGTCCTAATTTGGAAGCACTCTTTATCAACTGTAAGCCTTTCTACTCGCCGCGGGAGTTTTCCTCATTTATTCTGGCGAGTGTGTATATCGCGCCAAATGCTTGTTTGAATGCCGCTCTGCAACAGCTGGCTGATCAAATCACAGATATGGAACAACAATACCCGGACTCAGTTATTATTATTCTTGGGGATTTTAACAAAGCAAATCATATGTGAACTGCCCAAATACAGACAGCACATCACATGCCCAACCAGAGACAGAAATATACTGGATCACTGCTACACAACAATAAAGGATACATATCGCTCTGTCCCTAGAGCAGATTTGGGACTATCTGATCACTGTCTGGTTCATCTTCTTCCAACCTACAGACAGAAATTAAAATCTGCTAAGCCTGTAGTAAGGACTGTAAAGCGATGGACCAACAAAGCAGAGCTGGAACTACAAGCCTGCTTTGACTGCACCAATTGGAGTGTTTTTGAAGCTGCAGACACCAATCTGGATGAGCTCACAGATACTGTAACATCATATATCAGTTTCTGTGAGGATATGTGCATTCCTACTAGGACTTATTTAACATTTAACAACGACAAACCATAGTTTACAGCAGAACTCAGGCAGCTTCATCAGGCCAAATAGGATGCTGGGGTTGGGGATAAAGTCGTGTGCAATCAGGCCAGGAACACACTGAATAAGGGAATTAGAGTGGCTAAAAGAAGATACTCTGAGAAGCTGAAAAACAAGTTTTCAGCTAACAACCCTGCATCAGTGTGGAGTGGCTTGAAACAACTTACGAATTACAGGATTCCTACCCCAAACCCTGTGGTGGACCAACAACTGGCTGATGACCTGAATGTGTACTACTGTAGATTTGAAAGGCCCAATCTCACACCCCACACCCATTCTGAGCTTCACTTCACACAAACACCAACACCTCCTGAAACCCCCCTCCTCCCCCCTCCTGCTACTCAACCTGCACTTAAGATCTGTGAAGATGATGTGAGCCGCGTCTTTCGAAAACAAAGGATAAGGAAAGCACAGGGTCCAGAAGGCGTTTCACCTGCATGTCTTAGATCCTGTGCTAACCAGCTGGTGCCCATCTTCACACAGATCTTCAATAGATCACTGGAGCAATGTGAAGTCCCATGCTGCTTCAAACGTTCCACTATCATCCCCATCCCAAAGAAACCAAAAATCACAGGACTTAATGACTACAGACCTGTCGCCCTGATGTCTGTGGTTATGAAGTCATTTGAGAGACTGGTGTTGGCCCACCTGAAGGACATCACTGGACCCTTTCTAGATCCCCTTCAATTTGCTTATCGAGCAAACAGGTCTGTGGATGATGCAGTCAACATGGGGATTGCATCATATCCTGCAACATCTGGACAGACCAGGGACATATGCAAGGATCCTTTTTGTGGACTTCAGTTCGGCTTTCAATACCATCATCCCAGCTATTCTCTGGACTAAATTACACCAACTCTCTGTTCCCACGTCTATCTGTCAGTGGATTACCAGCTTTCTGACAGACAGGCAGCAGCTTGTGAGACAGGGGAAATTCACTTCCAGCACCTGAACAATCAGCACTGGTGCCCCCCAGGGATGTGTGCTCTCCCCACTACTCTTCTTCCTCTACACCAACGACTGCATCGCCAAGGACCCCTCTGTCATGCTCCTGAAGTTTGCAGACGACACCACTGTCATCGGCCTCATCTGAGTTGATGATGAGTCTGCATACAGAAGGGAGGTTGAACAGCTGGCTGTCTGGTGCAGTCAAAACAACCTTGAGCTGAACATGCTCAAAACGGTGGAGATGATTGTGGACTTTAGGAGGAACCCCCCAACACTGTCCCCCCTCACCATTCTAAACAGTACTGTGGCAGCAGTGTAGTCATTCAGGTTCCTGGGTACTACCATCTCACAGGACCTGAAGTGGGAGACACACATTGACTCCACTGTGAAAAAGGCCCAGCAGAGGTTGTACTTCCTTCGCCAGTTGAGGAAGTTCAACCTGCCACAGTTGCTGCTGATACAGTTCTACTCAGCAGTCATTGAGTCTGTCTTCTGCACTTCAATAACTGTCTGGTTTGGTTCAGCTATGAAATCGGATATCAGAAGACTACAAAGGACAGTTCGGACTGCTGAGAGGATTATTGGTTGCCCCCTGCCCTCCCTTCAAGAACTATATACTTCCCAAGTGAGGAAAAATGCTGGAAAAATCACTCTGGACCCCAATCACCCTGCCCACCACCTTTTTGAACTGTTGCCTTCTGGCCGATGCTTCAGAGCTCTGAGCACCAGAACCGTCAGGCACAGGAACAGTTTTTTCCCTCAGGCTATCCATCTCATGAACAGTTAAAACTGCCCCTTTGAGCAATAATTAATGTGCAATAAACAGCTTAGTCTATTTATATTATCCAACACATCCAACCTCTTCTGCCATTACATTCCCTTGCACTGTATATAACCGATTTGTATTCAGATTTGCACTACGTATGTGTATGTATGTGTGTATGTATGTATGTATGTATATGTATGTATATATATATTCATATATATGTATATGTGTATGTATATATGTATGTATGTATGTATGTATATATATATGTGTGTGTGTGTATGAATGGGTGTGCGTTTATATATATATATATATATATATATATATATATATATATATATATATATATATATATAATTGTCTGTTGTGTATTCTATATATACTTTTTTCTTTTCAATATTTATCTATTTTTTATTCAATTTTAATTATTTTTTAAAAGTCTTGTTGCTGTTTTTGTATTGTTTTTGTATTGTTGTACACTGGAAGCTCCTGTCACCATGACAAATTCCTTGTATGTGACGCATACTTGGCAATAAAGCGCATACTGATTCTGAATAGAACTGTATTGTACAGTGATAACAAAAATAAAATATAACAAAATTTATATTAAAATGAACGGAAAAGACAGCAGTTATAGTTGAACTTGCTTTTTCAACTTTTGAATGAAAATGGTCCAATTTATCAGCACACTGACGTGTGAAAAGTGAATGGATTTTTTAAAGCGGCATATCACATGACACTAAAGACGCTACTCTTTACAATCAAACAGGTTTAAATAAAAAAACAGGCGCTGCACCTGTTGTATCACTTCATGGAAATCAACGCCATGCTGTTATGTCACGTGACGCGGTGCTCCAGATGTTTAACCCTTAAAAGACATGATTTAAGGTGATAAAACTGGTCATGTGCACTCACAATTTTTGAATAAGAACAGTAGCGGTTTTAACCACCACACAAACCACGCAATTGCATGGGGCTTCAGACGTCGAGAGGGCCCCCACCCCGGTAGGAAAGCTCAGCAAAAACCGCTTGAAGTGACATGTTGTTCTGGGTACACGCACGAACATGCCGTTGTCAGCTCTCTCAGAGCGGTTCACGTTAGAAGCTGCCAGGTTCAAGTCAGTAGGACTTTGGGTTTGTAATTTATGAAAAAATATATAGGCCTTCTGAACTTGTTTCATTCACACACTCAGATACACGCAAACGGATGAGTTAGGGGCCGTTCACACCAAACGTGTTTTTGTGTGCATCTGCTCTGTTTTTTTCATTGTTTTCCTATGTAAACGCACTGGACGAACATCCTTGACTGCTGCCCCGTGTCTCGCTGTTTCTTCAGTATCTCACGCAGTGACCAGCACATTTTTAGACACTGTTTGAAGTTAATAAGAACTTCAGGTTTCAAAAATGCATGTCGAGACACTTGTGTTCTGTTTCATTCATTGTGCTGTGTCTAGATTGTTTTTAGTGCATGTGTCACAAAGATTTATTGTTCAGGATGCAAAGAGGTGACTGTTACAATGTTTAACATTATTTCAGATTGTTCTGCACCAAGCAAAGTTTCAGCGTTTGATAAACGGCAATGTTTTTTCCCCTTCTCTAGTGTACTGAGGGGCCGCCATGCTCGTGTGTTTACTGTTATTGTTATGAATGTTGCTTACGATGCTAACAAAAAATACAGCCTTTTGCAACATGGTGAACAATACACTGCAGCGTCAGAATATAAGATCCAGGAGAAAATAAAGGAATATAATACTAATGTATAAATCCTAAAAGTAATAATAATAATACTGTATCATGTTATAATGACAAACTGGACAACAATAAATACTGTAATTGATGGGTTATAATATTAATAAATACCAACTAAATTCTAAAATGTTACAGGGTGAAGTAGTAGATTTTGCACACCTGTTCACAAAAAAAAAAAAAAAGAAGTGTTTTGTAAAAATATATGTAGGTAAATATTGCTTTTTTTACCTGTCGAAAAACTGGAAAACATGCATTCATTATAGTTAACTAGATTTGTATTTCATTAAACATTTTGAATGTACTTGGCTACAACGGCTGATAGGATGAATTGAAAATTATGATTTAAAATCAATTTTATGTTATTTTTTTAAGCAAAAATGTTCAAAATGGGGCATCGGGTTGGTCGGTTGCTTGGGGCCTCAGAAATCGTAAATCTGCCCCTGAATAAGAATGACATTCTGATGATCGCTGATGATACGTGAGGAAATCAAATGACATAAATGGTCAGCTTAGAAAGTCTGTCTCCACAGTGGAAAACATAGCTGCACAAGTTTATCTAGGATACAGAAAATCCAAAAACTGTGGAACAAAATCACGACGTTCAACATGATATCGGGTCGACGTGTCTTCACGTGTTTGTGTTTGATTAACATGGAGACAGAGACTGGCTCATGTGATGTGATTTAATCACAGATAGAGGTGAAAAAAGTTAGATAATCCCATTGTCATAAGTACAAACAGGTAGGCTATGTTTTATAATAAAAATAATGCTAAATACTGTTTCATATTATTAATAGTAAATTTTATTGCCAAATATTTATCACTCATCCGGTGTATGGCGCATTGCTGAATGAATCTGTCAGACTGTTAAAGTGTTTAACACTTTGAAAACCCCTGATCTAGTCTATCCGCTGTATCTCTACCAGCGGTTTCAGCTAATATGATACAGAGGCTTGTGTTAACATGTGGTAGCGTTCAGAGGGAACACACTTCGGTGTAATTCAGGTCTCCCTTCCTCTTTCTTCAGGCTCTGGGAGTACTTGAAGGGTTTGGCAGTTCACTCATCATTTTAAAAGTTTATGTTTCTGGCAACTCGCCTCCATGTGCGAGGCCAAATACATTCATTTTAAACGACAGTGGATATTGACCTTTGCCGTAACCATATCAAACAGCCCTAAAACAGACAATTAATCGTCATAATCACAATTATTTGTTTGACAATTAATCGACAGCCAAATTTCATAATCGTGACAGCCCTAGTGCTAGGTTTCAAAAGTGCTAAACAGTTATACATATTTTGTAGTGTACATTATGTAAGGGATAATGTACATTTATTGCAAAATAAACCCCAACAGTGTGATCAGGGTCTTGTATCACCCTGAAGAGGTTTATTTTGCAATAACAACCGGCTGACTGCACATTAATCCCGCTTATTACACGGCTACTAACCAAATAATAAATACATTTATATGCACTATTAATTTGTGTTGAAATTATGTAATTATGTGAGAAGAAATCACTGAACAGCCGAAGGCTGGGCTTCCCGATAACGTTGCAACTTAAGCTTTTACTCTCATCTTAAATAACGTCACTCAGTATTTTACGATGGAGTAACTGCTGTTTCCCAAACCAGCACGTAGATTGTTCGTTATAAAGTACAACTTAAGTGCTTCGTTACGGGAGCTGTCCAGTCCAAAGGTGCTGATCACTTTGGCCAATATATGTCCATGAGTTTGTCTTCTCAAAATGAAAATAAGGTGGAAATACTGACAAACATGGAAGTTGTTTGTAACCTTGTCGAGGTGCCGAAATGTATGGGTTAACTATTAGAGAAATGAATTAAAGAGATAATTAGTTTCAGATGTATTGATGCTCAATCATAGAGATTAATGAAAGTATGAATCAAAGTGACTGAAGTTTTGTTCCTTTGGCTGGAAACTGAACAAATGCACACAGAACATGATTAAAATGATTAAATGATTAAAATGATGGGCATCTGTATTTAACTACTCATAGGCCTTTCTAAATATTAATAGATCATCTGGTTGGAGTTGTAAAAAGATTATAGGTATAAGATTAATAAGATTATACGATTTGAACCAGCCATTGGAGGAAGGAAGAGAGAAAGAGGGAATCTCTCATTACACTCTCTCACTATAATCTCCTTTGTTAACCATAATTAAATTATTTATTTGGGCATATTCATTTAAGTTTTAAACTGCATGGTCACATTACTCACATACTGTGTCTTCTTAAATAATCTGTTTAATAAGAACATATTGTCTTTCTATTGCCATTACAATTATGCTTCTCAAAGAAGGCTAATATATCGTTACACTGTATTACGTGTCTTGTAAATTTAGACCTATCACATCGCATGCGCAGACTGAGGAGACTGCCTATTGATTTCATAGAATTTTTTTCAACACTTCTTTTATCCTCTGAAATAGTTTACAATGGCTTTCCGATGATCAAAATAGATTAAGACAATTTATTAAATGTCCCATTGTCTTTGGTAAACAGTGAAATTTGCCAGAAAGATACATTTAAATTGCACTTAATAGACTTAAGAACGTTAATTTACAAACATTTTTATGAATGACTTAGATAACGATGCTTTTGGGAAACGCGCCTTAGAGATTAAGTACTACTTAAGTGTTAATAACGTTCTACTTTGGGAAACCCAGCCAAATTCATAACTATATCAGAGTCTCTAGTTTGAGAAATAGACGCCTCACATGTCCTCAGCTGACAGCTTCATTGAATTCTACCCGCTCAACACCAGTTTCATGTACAACAGTAAAGAGAAGACTCAGGGGTGCAGGCCTTATGGGAAGAATTGCAAAGAAAAAGCCACTTTTGAAACAGAAAAACAAAAAGAAAAGGTTAGAGTGGGCAAAGAAACACAGACATTGGACAACAGATAATTGGAAAAGAGTGTTATGGATCTTAACCCCATTGAGCTTTTGTGGGATCAGCTAGACTGTAAGGTGCGTGAGAAGTGCCCGATAAGACAGACACATCTATGGCAAGTGCTACAGGAAGTGTGGGGTGAAATGTCACCTGAGTATCTGGACAAACTGACAGCTAGAATGTCAAGGACCTGCAAAGTTGTCATTGCTGCACGTGGAGGATTTTTTGATGAGAACTCTTTGAAGTAGTTTAAGAAGTCGTCCCCCCCCCCCCCCCCCCACACACCAACACCCCTGTGGTCAATAGAATATAGACACACACTAAAAAACAAAGAAAATACAATAATCAAGTATAATAAAAAAATAAATACTAAACTCTAAATTACTCCCTCCACCGCCCCTCCTCGAGATTCCCCCCAAAATGCTAAGTAATTGCCCCATTTCTTATTGTAAAAATCTTTAACTCCCATCCTTCTGCTTGACCCCTCCTCGAAGGCATCCACCCTCCCCATCTCCGCACACCACTCCGGGAAAGAGGGTGCTCCATCCGACCTCCATCTCCTCAAAATAACCTGCCTACCAATCATCACACTGGTCAAAACCCAATCCTTCATGTACTTATCCTCCAAATCCATGACCTCCCCATCTCCCAAAATACAGAGTCTGGAGCAGAACGAGACCTGAGTGCCCAACACATCACACACAAAATTTTGCACCTTCAGCCAAAATTCTTAGATCTTATGACACCCCCAAAAAACATGAGTGGTGTCTCCATTTTCTGAATGGCATCGCCAGAAGATGGGTGTGTCCTTAAGACCAAGCCCATACAATTTAGAAGGGGTCCAATAAAATCTATGTAAAATCTTAAATTGCATAAGGCGAACCTTTGCATCTCTAGATGCAGACTTGACATTTTTAAGAATCCTAGCCCACACTCCCTCCTCCTATAACAAATTTAAATCTTCCTCCCATAATCTTTTGAGAGAATTTAAAGCTCCATCCCCATTAGCAGGGAGTAATACACTGATGCCTCATGACCCTTCCCAAAAGCAGCAATCACCACGCCCAGAGTATCTGCCGCTCTAGGGGGTGTGTGCTACTCCCAAAAACAGTTTGAACTGTACATTATAATGTTTTAATTCCTGATTTTACTTGTAGTATATACTGTACAGTTTCAGTTTTGAGCTTTAGCAAGAAGTGTCTTTTTTTTTTTTTACAAACAACAAACCAAACACAAGAAAAACCCTATAGATTTATAATATCTGCCATCATGTTGGTTGTCAGCCATAATAAGTATTGGCCATATTTTCTATATCAGTACATCCCTACATCATTTGTGACAGATGCAACGGCCAAACTGCCCAGCATGACTTTGGTCAAAATCAAGGGCTGGAGGGTGTGTAAATTCAAAACTTTCCTCTCAAGTCATATTTGCATATTCTGTGTGGTTAGCAGAATTCAAAACAGCGGTGCAACTGGTCATCGCTCAGGCCAATATTCAATCTGAATTGTATTCAAACAAGTATTCAAATTGTAGGAAACATGAGGCCACTGTTAAGGCTCTGTACATTGCCAACAGTGACGAGATTAATGGACTCCTTCACAACTGCACAAACATTGCTGAGGATTTTGTCCGGTTTTAACTAGAATTCTACCTAGCACAATGGATGTTTCCAAGCATACTTGTGATAAGTACAGAATCTCCAATCTGCTATTTAGTACTGATGAAGCTATTTGACACACAATGATCAAAAAGTGCTGCAAGCAGTCATTTATAATCGAGGAAGCAAAACACAATTTTAAAAACTAAGGGCGTGTAAACTTTTGAACGGGATAATGTGGGTAATCTAAACTATTATGTTGTCTCGTGGATTAGTGGAGACCGGGGCTAGTTGTCACACAGGGAAGTTGTCACAAGGACCATATTTCAGTAACTCTAAGATTTGGAGTCAAACGTCCAATCGCGGAAATCTGGTTCAAAACCCTCTCAATGTTTGAATTTAGAATATAATTTTTTTTAAAAGTACATTTCACGGTCATATTCTTCTTTAACCTCTTGGGTAAACGAGCTAACATAATGAAACCACACTGGCATACGTTCAGGCAAGAGCTATATTATGATGGCAGATTTTTACCTAAACGTTCAAATGTGTTTTTAGGACAAAGGTATTTTTTAGGTATGTTGGTACATTTTTACCAGGGCAAGTTGTCTCATGTGTTTTATTTTGTATTTTTTAATCCTAAACAACGTACTGATACTGCAAGGACAATACAAACCTGTTTTATGATACATCGTTACTCAGATATTGTGTCATGGGACAGAAACAATTTTATTTGATTTGGAATAATGGGAAATTGTAATGCACTGAAAACACCACAAAGATAGAACAAACACAACACAAACAGAACACACGCTAAACACACAGTACACACAATGGTTGTAATTGTTAATGTGTTCCTGAAAAGATGGGAGGAATATTTCCTCCATTTATCAGATGGGTTGGTGTTTTTTAAATCAGTGTTTTGTCTGGCCTGATCTCTTGTTTGAGTTCAGCGACTTTTAACACTCTCTGATGTTCATGGAAACATTTGCTATTTTGTCTTGATATCACCTCTGTGTATTCCTCTCCTGCCAGCGAGATATTCCTGTTTTTCTGAACGTTAGATCACTGTCTATAATCACTGTTTTTATGAGCATTTTGAGTCCTGCCTGGCTTGACTTACAAGGACTAATTCATTTTGCCTACTTGAAACAACAGCTCTTATTTCAGTTCATGTCCAATAATACCCAGTGTTATCAACTGTATCAGATACACAGTGTGGTTTCTTTGTGTGTTTGAGTGATAGATTTGTTATTCATGTCACAGTGGGGTGTACGGACTGTAGTAATATCTCAAACCGAGCATTGAATTCTGTTGATGTAATTAAGACATTTGTGCATTTATTTTGATATACCGCCAATATGTTTTATAAAGTAGATTCTTTAGATTTTCTGAAGAAATTGTGAGTGGAGGTTGCCAGAGTTTTGCTATGCAGTTTCTAAACAATAAGTCGTTAAGTGTCCTGTCTTGGGCCTTAGCTCTATCCTAGCGTTCATGTTATCACAGCTTTATAATTGCCCTCAACATAAATATGTTTTATTTTGTTGGATTTTCTCCCCTTTTCTCCCCAATTTGGAATGCACAATTCCCAATGCGCTCTAAGTCCTCGTGGTGGCGTAGTGACTCGCCTCAATCCGGGTGGCGGAGGACGAATCTCAGTTGCCTCCACGTCTGAGACCGTCAGTCCGCGCATCTTATCACGTGGCTTGTTGAGCGCGTTACCGCGGAGACGTAGCGCATGTGGAGGCCCACGCTATTCTCCGTGGCATCCACGCATAACTCGCCACGCGCCCCACCGAGAGCGAGAACCACATTATAGCGACCACGAGGAGGTTACCCCATGTGACTCTACCCTCCCTAGCAACCGGGCCAATTTGGTTGCTTAGGAGACCTGGCTGGAGTCACTCAGCACACCCTGGATTTGAACTCATGACTCCAGAGGTGGTAGTCAGCGTCTTTATTCGCTGAGCTGCCCAGGCCCCAACATAAATATGCTTAAACAAAGCTTAAATGATTACAACTAAGATTTCAAAGTGAGGGTAATGTATACTGTCAATATAAATTGAGTTTTGTAATATTTGCATTCAGGTCTTAAGGAGTCAACAAGGGATGTGGCCGGCATAATCACGCTCCACAGAAATCTGACATTGGCTTAATCAGTGTAACAGGATTTTGTTACTTTTTTGCCCCAAAACAAAGTTTGTAATGTTGTGATCCACCTCGGAGCTGGTTGGATTGGTTCATGGCTTATAACTCTTTTATGGAGGATTTTATGAAAAGCCTACGCAAAAAACGAATGGGAAAAATACTTGGTTCCGGAGGTATTTTCACATTCACTTTTTTCCATAGGGATTTCATTAGATTCTTCATAAGAGTTGTAAGCCATAAACCAAAACAGTCGGCTCTGAGGTGAATCACAACATTACAAACTTAGATTTAAAGCAAAAAATATTCGAAAATCAGATAAAAAGACAAAGATGCAATACTGTGTACTTACCGTCTTTAAAGAGTGAATGAACATTGCGAATGAAGTAATTTAATTAAAAACAATGGACAAATACAAAACTGTTGATTTAAAGTTGTTGATTATAAATATTGAAACATATGTATTTCAGTAAACATTTAAAATGTTTAGAACTTATCATTAAATATCCTTCATCTATGGGGGGGGGGGGCATAGAAATGAGATATCTCACCTTTAAAATCCACCATATGTTTTATGAACTTATGCAAATCTTTAGTCAAATACGGCACATATTGGCATAAGTGAAACAACAACAAATATTAAACTGTTCATTGTGTCTTTTACTTCCCTTTAAGGTTGTTGTGCAATAAAATGGTTCCTTTTGTCCTACCAATAAATCCAGGGAGCTTAACTTCATTATTTTGTCAATGCAGCAGATCGAGAATTGTCTGGCATACATCAACAGTGGTTTCTCATTGCCAGTTCCCTTAATAATTTGTGATTCACATGAAATTATTCCTGTTGTGGCACGCTTCTGTTGCCATCATGCAACGCACACGTTTCAGCCCATATGATGACAAGCTGGGCTCCCGAGAAGCGCTGCTCAAGCTCTCTGCTGATGAAAAGGACCAAATGAAAACTAAAGCCCCTAAAGACATTGGCTAATTGCAGTAATAAGGCCGAGGCCGAGGTTAGGGAATAAAGATAGCTTCTTACTGCTGAAAGCTGGCACGCTTCTTTGGTCAGTTCTGTGGTCTTGTGGTTTTCTGTGATCTTCCTGAGTTAGTCTCCCCCCTTTACCCCCATAATGGTCACCGAACTGTCGGATTATCCCCCGAAGCATGCTTCTGCCATCAGGGATTGTGGTTTTGCCTCTTTGGAGCTGCACTTGATTATGAGGGTTGATATTAAATGAAAGTGATCTCTCTGATGTCCATTTTTTTGTATTTTTAGAAGGTTGTTTCCGGATAAAAAATACGTCATCTTGGCACATTCTTTCGTTTAAACTGCATTTGAGCGTTAATTCTTTAATGCTCTCCAAACCCCCCTTTTTTGCCATGAAAATCTAAATTGAAACCATTTACTTAGGCTATTTAATTAATAAATATTACAGGTTTTATAAGCTGAGGTAGTCTTTATTTGTGTATTTGTCTTTTTCTGTAGAGTGGCCTGTCGGTTTTATCCAACACAAATTCATGACAACTTGCACAAATTTGTACAAGATGGCAAAATCATTAAATATTGTATGACCTGGCTTGTACGAAAAGATACAACTTTTATTCCCAAACAGACCGACCAATCAACAAGCAGAATATTGGGGGCCTGGGTAGCTCAGTGAGTATTGACGCTGCCTACCACACTTGGAGTCGCGAGTTCGAATCCAGGGCGTGCTGAGTGACTCCAGCCAGGTCTCCTAAGCAACCAAATTGGCCCGGTTACTAGGGAGGGTAGAGTCACATGGGGTAACCTCCTCGTGGTCGCTATAATGTGGTTCTCGCTTTCAGTGGGGTGAGTGGTGAGTTGTGCGTGGATGCCGCAGGGAATAGCGTGAAGCCTCCACACACGCTATGTCTCCGTGGTAATGCGCTCAGCAAGCCACATCACCACGAGGACTTAGAGCACATTGGGAATTGGGCATTCCAAATTGGGGAGAATACAAAAAATTTGAGAATACAAATCTTTTGACTTTATCATTTCACACACATTTGTTAACAGCCAGATATGTTCTTTGCAATAAACAAACAATCGCAATAACATGGTGTTAATTGGTTTAGATTGATTTGTTGCGCCCTTAAATGGACATAGGAGACAAAGTTGATTAAAAAATCAGATGTCTTGTAGATTTTGATCACTACTTGAAATACTGTCTTCAAATTCGGATATTGGAAATATTTCAGTGAAAAATTCGAATTTAGTTTCTCAGCCCTGTTGACAGCACAAGAGACCGGGTTTATTTTATCCCGGAATTGTTGTTGTTATTTTCTAATTTGAGAACTGTCACATTTATGCCAATGATACTCGTTATCATCAAACGTTAAGGAAGACGATATTATGCCAGCAAACTACCCTTGACAAGCAAAAGAATTTCAAGACATCAGTAGCGATTCACGATCACGATTTTGTCATGAAACAACCACAAGTGGATTGCTTTCCTATACAGTATGCAAGACTCCCTCTTCATTCCACATGATTGGAAATTTCCGTGGCACTTTTATAATATTATGAGTTGAGACGGGTCATGAATTTACCTTTGACAAAAACTTCACTCTCTGCCCACACGTGGTCCTTGAAAGTGCTGAAGCATGCATGTGCTATTTACGTTCGCCTTATTCTCTGTACGCTTTACAATTTGTGGTTTTAAGAAATTGGAAACAACCAAACATTGTTGCTATGGCCTTGAAAATAAATCTCAACCAGCTGTGCACTAGTATTTTTAGATATGCTTTAAGGCACTGAGGGGGTTAGTGAAGATGTTTGGCTCTGGGTTTTCACACAGTACCCTAAAGTTCCGGTTCGACATAATCACTGCTTACTATTTGTAGCTAATCTGAAGAATACAGACGAATAATGACAATGTTTTGCAGATGCCACATTCAAAAGAATGGTACTTTGAAAAATCATATCAAAGTTTTGAGTAAACGTTAATTCAAGTTGAAAACAAAACATTAAGGATCCTTTTTAACTTTATGCAAAATGATATGTGTTTTATTACTGTGTTTCATTCTCGAACTGTATAGAAACTTGCTCAGATTTGCCAAGATACCTGAATCTGCAATCAAAAGTCTGAGATCTCAATAGAAATGCAAACATTTCTCATCAAATTCTCTCAGAACCAAATGATCTAAGCTATGCTATATCTCTATACTCTTACTCTGTCAACGATTGATTCATTAGTGTTAATTTTGTCAAATTTGTTTGTATTTCTCCAAAGGAATTTGTAGTTAGTTGATACTAAACTTGGCCTAGATATGGCTCAGGTTCCTCATTCAGTGTAAGTTTATGAGATTTTCACCCGTTTTATAAAGATGAAGAGTGTAATTTCTGCACCTCTAGCATCAACAAATAGAATTGCAGAGATAACTATTGTTTTTAAACAGTTTCCCTAAAACTCCCACTAAGCTCCCCCCCGTAGTGTCGCCCCAAACTTACCATTGGTTGCGCCAATGTTACTATGTCGGGCTGGTTAGGGTGCACAAAATCCCTGTTTATACCTGGCGTTAAGATGTGTTTTGGGCTATTCGTTTGAAACAGGATGCCGCTAAAGACACATGTAAATAGGGTCCAAAGCATTTTGAGATTTGTCCACTTCAACCACATTCACAAGCTTATGCATTCGAACTGCAGTGAAGTACTGAACATTTTTGGAGGGTTTAAAGGCAGAAATGTGAAGCTTATAATATTATAAAAGCACTTACATGAATTCTTCTGTTAAAACTCATGTTTCATTTGAGCTGTGAAGTTGTTTAAATCGTCTTTTATTCTGTCATTTTGGGGGTTTTGGGTTTACGGTATTACGTCGTCATGGCAACAGATTTGGAAATTGGATAAAACTTTACACAGATGCGGTTAGTAAGTGATTTTATCACACTAAAATCATATTAACACACATATTGTTTACTTTTTGTGGCTATATTTTTGAAACGGTGAGTATTTTAATGTTTACGGATTGGATCCATTCACTTCCATTGCAAGTGCCTCACTGTAACACAGATTTGTATTTTTTTATTTTTTTTATAATTTTTTTTTTTATAAAGAAAACGTGATGAGTTGAAATTCATTTTTGTGGTAATCAGCATTATGGAACCCAGAATATTTATTTACAATTGATGAAATGACATACTTCAATTTTAATGCACGTTAAAAAACAAAACATTAAACATCCTTTTTGACTTTATCATGGCTATGACTTTTTGTCTTATGACTTGTGCTCCAAATTCCAAAGAAATCTTCCAGATATACCGCAGAGTGGCTTTTCTTGCCTCTTTTTTTCCCCTAAATTGTTAGTGATTCATCTTTCTGGCCGGCTAATATGTCTGTCCGTGGCAGTTTGGAGTTGAATGGGAGCACTGGTGTAATGTGAGGGACATGAAATATGTTTGAGTCGTAGACCGGGAGCAACAGAAGTCGGGTTTGGTCAGAACTCTGATTGGGGTGAATCGTGTTGGTTAACTCGGCGTGGGCATCACACAAATGGAAACACTCTTGAGACTGGCAGAGTTAGTCAGAAGCTTTATAAACAGGACTATGCAAGTATTAGTGCTCATCTCGACTTTCTGCTGCTGTCGTGTTGTGTAGATGGAGGGATATAATTAACAAAGGCTAAAAATGCTTGTAGTATGCAGTGACTGTATCATTTTCAGAATTTCAGCATATATAAATGTTGTTATATTTTAAAACAATTCTTATAGATTACCAAATGGGTTCTCGTAGGCAAAAATAGCTGGTTTTCCATCCAAATATTTGAATGTGAATTTTGAAATTGCGCATAAGAAAACCTGAATGGAAACACTGGATATGCGAATAATCTCTCAAAATTTGCTTAAAAGTTTATGTGCTAGGATGAGGTGGATTTTTTTCTAAAGTTTCACATTATCCAAAATGTGCATTAAGGTGATGGAAACCATTTATTCACGTAAACGATTTTGTGTTATGACCATTTATAAAGCACAATGGCAATGTGCTCGTCGATTGGGATAGGTGTGCGGTACCTTGATGTGACTGGCCCAATGAAAGGCCCAACCATGCCACACAATTCTTTAAACATAGTCTTGTTTAGTCTTAAGTGCTTAACCCACAGCTCATCCTCACAATCCGCCAGAAATGTTTTGAGCTTGGGAGCTCCCAGGTATAATGGAGGCTGGTGGCATATGGGAATTGTCATTTGAGCTCTCATTATGTGAGCTATTGCACTTATTCTGCAACATCTCATGACAGCATTTTATAACATAATGTACAATTACTCGATTACAGCAAATCTGTGACACAAGGCGGGTTCCCTTAAGATAATGCGCATAACGCAGTTCATGGAAGCACGTGCTGTTTTTCGTTTTCTTTAGTTAAATATTCAGAAATGCACATAAAAAATGCAAAACATTTGGATGGAAACCCAGCTAGTGAGATTAAATGGAGAGCAAATGCAGACTTTGTTTGGAGTTGGTTGAATTGTTTGAAAATATCGATTTTCCGATTGATCGTGATCCTCATTTGAACGATCCCAATATTGATTCTTAACCTCGTGCAACCCCACGTCCTTCTGCGTGGGCATTGCGTTTTGTCTTGGCTATATGCTGTGCATAATTTAATTTCATTTAAACTGACTGATCTCAGTTCAGAACACTCTGGGCTGTCAGTAAATGGTTAAACATTTGATGCATTGAGTCGTGACAAAACAATATGGCCTCAAACTCAGTGGAGTTTGTCTTTGGGAGAAACACCAAAAAAACTACATCTGGTAAGAAACATAATTAAGTTTTTACACTTAAACCTGTTTGAGTCAATATTTTCATCCAATAAGCTATTTTTAAAATCTGAGCAATTTATCTTGAAACACCACGCTGTTAAACACAATGACCACTATAGAGGACAATAGCGCTAGTTTTTCATTAGAAATCCCACATTTACTGTGCAGTTTCACATTGAGACATTTTTTTTTTAGAGTTAGGATGAAAATAAGGTGCATTTCGAACTGTTCTGAGACCAGTGCAGACAGACAGCACACTGGAGGTTAAGTCATTCACTAAATAGGGAGCAAGGGTGCATCCTGTAGCTCTCTATGCAGCTAAGTGCATTCACTCCTAAAATCAGATCAGTTCAGGCTGCAGAGGATGTTTGGATCACTCAACATGTTTGACAAACTTGTGACAATGATAAACAGTACATAGATTCAGAATTTATAATGTATCATTTTATTTTAACATGGTTGGCAGTGATTGGATGATGCTGGACATTACTTTGAATCAGAATTATTTATGCTAATTTTTTATTGGTAAACAAAACAAACAAACAAAATAAAAATATTTTCTGCACATTGTGTGCAAGCTTCCTCTCTTGTTTGGACTTAAGTATGATTTTTGAGCTTATACACCAAATCTACTTGGAAATATAAGCCCTTTCAGTATCTGGCACGGACGTCTTTACAGCTTTTGTTCTGCTGTTGGTTTACTAATTTTTGGTTGGTAAAATGGTTCAGCACTGGTTTTCACTTGTTTGTTTGACAGTGCAGAGAGAGAACATTGCGATTTTGTTGCCAAAGTAGGAAAACAAAATATAAATACCTTGTAACATAATAGTCAAATCATTTTTATTTGTATAGATTTTTATTGGCTTTTCCCAATACATATTGTTCCAAAGCAGGTTTACATAAAATCAGCTGTAATGTCTGTAACATCTCAAAAACATGAATAACTAACACTCCTAGAAACATAAACAATTTTATTTAAAAATTAAGCCTAAGTAGCTCAGCGAGTATTGACGCTGACTATCACCCCTGAAGTCATGAGTTCGAATCCAGGGTGTGCTGAGTGACTCCAGCCAGGTCTCCTAAGCAACCAAATTGGCCCGGTTGCTAGGGAGGGTAGAGTCACATGGGGTAACCTCCTCGTGGTCATGATTAGTGGTTCTTGCTCTCAATGGGGCGCGTGGTAAGTTGTGCGTGGATCACGGAGAATAGCATGAGCCTCCACATGCTGTGAGTCTCCGCGGTGTCGTGCACAACGAGTCATGTGATAAGATGCGCGGATTGACGGTCTCAGAAGCGGAGGCAACTGAGACTTGTCCTCCGCCACCCGGATTGAGGTGAGTAACCGCGCCACCATGAGGACCTACTAAGTAGTGGGAATTGGGCATTCCAAATTGGGAGAAAAGGGGAGCTTGGTATTATTTAAAATTTCACAACGTAGTCCTCTCTCCACATAAGTGGACATCAAGTTTTAGGAAAACTATTTGCTCTATAATTTTTTTATTTTTTTGCATGTATATTAGGCGCTACTAGTTGCAAATCAAAAAAGGAAATGGAAAATGCACACATCAGTCACGCTCGGGTCTCAGCAGGTTAAAGTGCAGTAATGCAAATATGTGCCTAAACAGTAAAATACACTTGTTTATTATTGTTTCTCCCAAGGAATTTGCCACTTAAACTGGTGCCTGCTCGTGCAAAAAAGTATTGCCACAATGCACCCTAACTTTGGATATTTGCCAGCATGTTGCAAGCCATTTTTTTTTACAGCATTCTGAATGGTTTTTAGTGTACTGATATGTGGTTGCTTGGTGGTTATCTACTGACCCAATTCAAAAAAGCACCTAAGCCTCCATGATATTCTGCTACCTAGATATTGCTTTCGTCCCTCATTCAATGTAAGTCCATTGGTTTTATTCGACCGTTTTTTCATCCACCATGAGGAAAGTCTGTTTTTATGACTCAGAACTCTGAAAAGGCCATGAAAGAACAATCATTGAGCAATGCAGTTTTTATCTGCGTTAACTTGCTTGTAAACTCTGAACTTGCGTTGGTTATGTTGGACACTCTTGCGTGCTGTGCATTTCCTTTCCTGACCCCGTGTTTGTTAGTTAAAATCCAGTACTCAAATGAAATGGGATGTCACCCTAATGGTCTGTGAGCGGACATGGCAGCAGGTGCTTTGGGTATCTGTGATTCAGGATGTGGCTTTCATAAGAGTGATTGTTCTAAACAAGAGAGACAGCTGGCCCATGATAGAGGTAGCAGGTATTGTGTTGTCACTGTTTGACTTTGGACAGGACAGCTCATCAATAACCCAATGAGTCACTTGGTCTGAGAGTGGAGTTTGTTGTCTCGTGTACATTGTTGTGTGTTTTTTCCCATGTCACAGTCATAGTCACATAGTCTCATGTTATGGAGGTGTGTTTTAATGCTCATCACTAATACACAAATTATCCTCGTTCGTTTCATAGACAACTGGCTTGTAATAGGACATTTGTGAGCTTTTGTTTTCAATGAATGCAAGATAAAGCAATAAGCCCCTTGAGGTCGGACGTTACAGTGATTTTAATATGGTTAAGGGGCGTTGTTTTACAAAACGCAAAGCAGAATGCCTAAAATCCCCTTTATCTTGGTAAACTCACTGTAATGCGTGTTCAACGCTTTTAGAATATCGTTCTTTTGTATGATGCATCTGCCATTATTTGTCTATATCTTTCGGATTAGCTACAAATAGTAAACAGTGATTACAGTATGTTGTTTATATCAAAATGTCATGTTGAACAGGAAATTAAAGGGACAGTTCACCCGGAAATGAAAACTGTTTAAAAAAGTACTCTCCCTCGTGTTGTTTCAAACCTGTATGCCTTCTGTGGCAAAATGACAATCTCAGTCCCCATTCAATTTCATTGCGTCTTTTTACCATACAATAAAAGTGAATGGTGACTGAGGCTGGCAGTCACTAACACTCTGCCTAATGTCTCGTTTTGTCTATCATGGAAAAATTAAAGTCAAGCAGGTTTGTACGATGGCTGAGGGTGAGTAAATGATGACAAAATGTTTGGGTGAACTGTCCCTTTAAGGCTCTTTAGGGTTAAAATCACTGTTTAAAACTGCAGCATGAAACACGCAGCACAATATTTGTAGACCAATTCCCGAACAATTGACTCTTATGAGACAGATCTTATGAATCTACAGTATGCAACACACAGCACGTCCAGTGTAGTCCGATTCCTGAAAAAATGACTCTTATGAGCTGAATCTTTTGAATCTTCACTATGAAACACAGCACATCCAATGTAGTCCGATTCCCAAACAAATGTCTCTTATGAGCTGAATCTTTTGAATCTTCACTATGTAACACAGCACAAACAGTGTAGACTGATTCCCCAACAAATGACTCTTATGAGCTGAATCTTTTGAATCTTCACTATGAAACACAGCACGTCCAGTGTAGTCTGATTCCTGAACAAATGACTCTTATGAGCCGGATCTTTTGAATCTTCACTATGAAACACAGCACATCCAGTGTAATCTGATTCCCAAACAAATGTCTCTTATGAGCTGAATCTTTTGAATCTTCACTATGAAACACAGCACATCCAATGTAGTCCGATTCCCAAACAAATGACTCTTATGAGCTGGATCTTTTGAATCTTCACTATGAAACACAGCACGTCCAGTGTAGTCTGATTCCTGAACAAATGACTCTTATGAGCTGAATCTTTTGAATCTTCACTATGAAACACAGCACAAACAGTGTAGTCTGATTCCCCAACAAATGACTCTTATGAGCTGAATCTTTTGAATCTTCACTATGAAACACAGCACAAACAGTGTAGTCTGATTCCCCAACAAATGACTCTTATGAGCTGAATCTTTTGAATCTTCACTATGAAACACAGCACAAACAGTGTAGTCTGATTCCCCAACAAATGACTCTTATGAGCTGAATCTTTTGAATCTTCACTATGAAACACAGCACGTCCTGTGTAGTCTGATTCCTGAACAAATGACTCTTATGAGCTGAATCTTTTGAATCTTCACTATGAAACACAGCACAAACAGTGTAGTCTGATTCCCCAACAAATGACTCTTATGAACCGGATCGTTTGAATCTTCACTATGAAACACAGCACAAACAGTGTAGTCTGATTCCCCAACAAATGACTCTTATGAGTCGGATCTTTTACATCTTCTCTATGAAACACAGCACAAACAGTGTAGTCTCATTCCCGATCAATTGACTCTTATAAGTTGGATCTTTTAAATCTGCACTGAGCAACATACAGCACTTCCAGTGTAGTTCGATTCCTGAACAAATTACTCTTATGAGTCGGATCTTTTGCATCTTCTCTATGAAACACAGCACATCCAGTGTAGTCTGATTCCCCAACAAATGACTCTTATGAGCTGAATCTTTTGAATCTTCACTATGAAACACAGCACAAACAGTGTAGTCTGATTCCCCAACAAATGACTCTTATGAGCTGAATCTTTTGAATCTTCACTAGAAAAACACAGAACATCAAGTGTAGTCTGATTCCCCAACAAATGACTCTTATGAGCCGGATCTTTTGCATCTTCTCTATGAAACACAGCTCAAACAGTGTAGTCTGATTCCCAAACAATTGACTCTTATAAGTTGGATCTTTTAAATCTGCACTGAGCAACATACAGCACATCCAGTGCAGTCTGATTCCCCAAAATATGACTCTTATGAGCCAGATCTTTTGAGTCTTCAGCGAGCAGCATACAATGTGTGCAGTGTAGTCCGATTCCCAAACAAATGACTCTTCATGAGCTGAATCTTTTGCTTCTCTCTATGAAACACAGCACAAACAGTGTAGTCTGATTCCTGAACAAATGACTTTTATGAGCTGAATCTTTTGAATCTTCACTAGAAAAACACAGAACATCAAGTGTAGTCTGATTCCCCAACAAATGACTCTTATGAGTCGGATCTTTTGCATCTTCTCTATGAAACACAGCACAAACAGTGTAGTCTGATTCCCAAACAATTTAATCTTATGAGCCGGATCTTTTGAATCTTCACTATGAAACACAGCACATCCAGTGTAATCTGATTCCCAAACAAATGTTTCTTAAGAGTCGGTTCTTTTGAATCTACAGTGCAAAAACACAGAGCGTCCAGTGCAGTCTGATTCTTACGGGATGAATGACTGTTATGAGCCGGTTCTTATTAGTGAATCTGGCATTATGTAATCTTTAAGACTCCTGACACTTAACTGACTGGCTGTTTACATCACAATGTGTTGTTAAAGAAAAAAAACCTTCATAACAGGAAAATATAGTTAAACAAACAGCTGAAAGCCTCCAAATTCCCCTCGAAGTAGGCGGTTCGAATAAGCTCTTAAAAACATTTAGCTAACAGAAGCTGGATATTAAAAATACAATGCCAACCATATCCTGTTATTCAAGCACTGGTATCTTTATTGCATTGCGACTGATATGAGTAATGTAAAGATTTCATGCTCTTCAGAAAGTATGCCATTCTCAAAGCATGACTGGACATGTTCTAACGCAACAGACGACTGTGTCACCCTATTAGTGGGATTGTATTTTTGACATTGCGGTTGGGTGGGTGTGGCTCAAACCCTAATTTTACCATTTGCTGCGGTCTGTTGTTGGTGTAATTTTGCTTAAATAACGGTTTGGATTCAGTGTGTTTTTGGGGGGGGTTTTTCTCCTTTTTTCAATAGACCATGTACCCTGCCGGCTGTTCTTGCAGTTCTCGGCCATTTTCTGCACAAAAAATGCATATCTGAGACAGCTTTGCCCAGATGCTCTAATGTAAATGTTGATTCACGACCAGCAGCCTGACCATCCGGATAGAGCCAAGACATTGTGTGTGCCAGGAGAAAAATAGATTGCAGCTAAAGAGTGGCATGTTGAGTTTATAGCGTGCCCATCCAGAGCTGTCAGAACAGAACGGTCGAACATGTCAAACGATCAGTAGAACAGCAAAATCCTAATGCATATACAGCATGTCTATTGTTTTGATGTCATAAGATAGCATTGCATGAGGAAAAAGGGCTAACAGGACGTTTAAGAACTGATAATCTACCGTTTTACTCGATTTGTGTGAGGAAACAAAAGTAATTGTTGTTGTATTGCCTCTAGTGTTCATTTCACCAGGAAACTGACGCAATATGTACAACGAGCCATGTAAAAATCATTTAGCAAAAATGTATCTGTAGTAACATTGTTCTATGAGACCAGAAAGGTTGCTATATACAGTCCAGAGACAGAATGCTGTTTGATTTTTCTCATCAAAAACAGCTTACACCAAACAGGTTAGGGGCTGTTCACTGAATGCATTGTTGCATCGGTCTGTGCTGTTTTTAAATGGTTTTTCTATGTTAACATGCACTAGACAGACTTTTTCGTCCCTTACACAGCATCTTGCTGTTTTTTTTTTTTTTTTTTTTTTTTTTCTCCCAGGAGCACCACATTTTGAAGAAGCAATTTTAAGTTAAAGAAGTTCAGCTTTTAAAATGTGTCTCTACACAGCTGTATTCTGTTGCATTCGTTGCACTTCGTCTAGCTTTTTCAAAGCAAGAACAGGTTTTGTTTGAACGGCTCGTTAAACTGTTGCCATTCATGTTTCTACTTCACAGCATGAGACGCCAAACATTCGGTTATCAAAGACGGTTCTGACCATAGAGCGCAACAGTGCATTTTCAGCCGTCTTAGTAGTTCCGGAAGTATTTTTCCCATTCATTTCTTCCATAAACTTTTCTTATAATCCTTCATAAAAGAGTTGTGCACCATGAACCAAACCAACCAGCTCCGAGGTGAATCACATCATGACTAACTTTGTTTTGAGGCAAAAAATTCTTTGAAAATCGGGCATAAAGACAAAGGTACAAGACTGAGTAGTACTTACCGTCTTTCATGAGGGCACGGACTTCAATCCCATGAAGCATTGCGAATGATGTCATTGAATAGAAAACGATGGCTATATATAAAACGATTGATTTTAGGTTGTTGATTAGAAGTATAGAAACAATACAATTAACGTTTATTGCAAAATATTCAGATATGTACAAATATATTAGTAGTTTAAGGGTGAAAGAAGAACAACTTGATTAAGTCATTCGCAGTGCATCATGGGAGTGGGCGGTCGCTCTGAGCCACGTTTCACGGGCTTTCTTGGCCTCTGTTCTCTGAATGGTTCTCTGATTCACCATGGGTAATGTAGTTGTTTACCATGAATTCCACTATTAAATACGATTGTTCAAAAATGAAGTTGAAATAACGCAGACTGATGGCTTCAGTGAAAGCATATGCCATTTTTAACAGTCATGTTATTTGGCCCAAAAATAACAACGTCAACTCATGCTGTCTGCTTTTAAGCTTATATTTGTATCATCCCCAGATAATGTCATCAGGACATTTGTGAGCGATGTGCCAGTGTCTCCTCGTAGTGTTTACAGCGCTCGCTGAGTAGTTACATTTCAATTACAGTATACTGCAAACGTTGGTTTACTATGTAACTACGTCACTTGTCCAAAATGTAAGCAATCACATCAAATTCAGAGCTTTCACAAAAGTTAATGGCTCCAGTGCTAGATATAGTCATGTTTATTTAATTGACAATGCACATATTGGCAATTTTAGCTTTTGGCTGTGTGGGAAAACAACCACATTAAATCATTTAAGAGCCAAAAATACTCTCAGCCAATGGAAAAGTCATAGTCAGATGCCAAGCTTGATATTTGTGTATAAAGCTTAAAGTGTTGTAGAACTATGGAAACTAGGAGAAATCCTTCGAAGCTTTAAACTAAACCAACCAGCTCCGAGGTGAATCGCAACAATCGAAGCAAATAAGTGTAAGAGAGAAAAAAAAAAAGACAAAGGTACGTAACTAAGCCAAGTAGCTAGCTAACATTACTTAGCCTGTTTCCGTCAGGGATAACAATCAATTATACAGTTAAGAGCTCGTTACACAAAAAGCTATGCCACGATTGACCAATCAGAATAAAGTATTCCAGCCATGTATTAAGTTATCTCTAAAAATAATCTGTTTTGCTATGGGGATTTTTAATGCTATATCTATATCTATAACTATTATCAGTTTTCCGTTTGTAGAAAGTCTATAAACCTTTTTGTATTGTTTCTGTTAATGTTTCCATAAATGTTTCATTAAAAGCTGAGCTTGTGGAGTTCTCAGACTAACTACCTCCCTGACACACTCTCAGTTTCAACTTCTCAAACTCCTGCTTCTTTATCTCTGCACAAACACAAGAGGCTTAAAGGTGATTTGGAGCGGGGAAAAGGCACACGTCAATAATCACTCACTTATCTTCATTACGTGGTGGCAGCAGAAATTGTGCTTTGCGGGTCACATGTGTTTATGTTAAAGGAATTCTCCGGGGCTTTCTGTCGAGTGCAGCGGAGTTCACGTGTTGACCAGCACTCAGACCCAGGTGGTTTTCGGCACAAGCTTCACCTCAAATGAAAGTGTCCTGCCAGCTCAGTTTCATAGAATGAATGATATGTGTGCTTGCTCACTCAGACCTCAACACAGAAATCATAGATTGTGCTTTTTCTAGAGTGTGTTTTTTCCCCCCATCTTTTTATATGAGTCATTTCAATCTTTCGTGGACATGTTAAGTCACTTTGAATATTATAGAATAAAAATAGAATAAAATAGAATTATATTTGTGAAAATTGTCCTAATAGAACCATGAATAGATTGGAATAGATGAGATCTGGTAATAGAATAGAATAGAGTATTTGTTGAAATTGATGTAGGACCATAATAGAATCTTGAATAGAGGGCATATATGAATAGAATAGAATAGAATGTTATTTTTTGAAATTGTTGTAAAGCTGTGAACAAATTGGAATAGATGATATCTGTGAATTGAATAGAATAGAACAGATTAGATTAGAATAGAATATTTGTTTAAATTAATGTAGGGCTGTAACAGAACATTGAATGGATTTTAATAGAGGGCATCTACAGTATGAATAGAATTGGACTAGAATGTTTTGTTTTTTAATTGTTGTAGAACTGTGAACAGGTTGGAATAGATGAGATCTGTGCATAGAATAGAATAGAATAGATCAGATTAAAATAGAATATTTGTTGAAATTGATGTAGGTCTGTAAGAGAACCTTGATTAGATTTAATAGAGCGAATCTACAGTATGAATAGAATTGGACTAGAATGTGTTTTTTATGTTGTAGAACTATAATAGAACTGTGAACAGTTTGGAATAGGTGAGATCTGTGCATTCAATAGAATATAATAGATTAGAATAGAATAATTTTTGGAAAATTGATGTAGTACCGTAATATAACCATGAAAAAAAAAGTGAATAATTAAGATCTGTGAATAGAATAGAAAAGAACTGATTAGAATGTATATTTGTTGAAATTGTTTTAGGACTGTGATAGAATCTTGGATAGACTTGAATAGAAGGCATCTGTAAATAGAATGAAATAGAATGTTTATTTTTTTAAATTGTTATAGAGTTGTAATAGAACCGTGAACAGATTGGAATAGATAAGATCTGTGCATGGAATAGAATAGAATGTTCAATTCAGTGTTCAGATGTGCTGACCTGCATGTACAGTACAATATGATACAATACATCGTTCACTAAATGATAGCAATGTACGATATATGACTTTTAATAAACCACTAGCCTCTTTTTATACATTTATTCTATTCTCAGACAAAACTCAATGCAGTTGTTTAAAATGTTTTATTTCATGAACTTTTCTACATGCTTAAGCTTGTTTGATTAGTCTTAAAATGAATTAAAACAAGTGGTTTGAAGGGGACATTTGACTCTATAACTTTCCATTTGTTTGCTTTTGACATGCGCCCAAACACTGTGAATATTTCTGAAATGTGCTCCCAAGATTGTGCATGAAATGGCTGTATTAGGTTGGATGAAGTCAAATAAGCGCTCTCTAATATGTGTTGAAGGTCTCAATATCGCTTGGCAATCCATTGAACAAAATAACAAACTGTGCGTTCACTTACGACTGGAGCTGCCACAACTGTTTATTTTACCAGACAGTCTCTGCCAGTAACATACCGATTTTTAAACAGACATTCGGAGCTTTTGTGTTTGCGTGTGACAGGGCAGAAACAGAGCGTGGAGTGTGTGTCCATTAGAATGATTTGTGCCCGCTCATAAAGCAGCAGTCAGCGAGCAGATAATCCACATCGTTCTCGAGCTGCGGTCACACTAGATTTTTGCTCTTTTCTAAAACCTTGTAAGCTGCCTCACTGACTATTGCCTACATAGATAGCTGCCTTCTAAAGCGACCGCGCAATTTGATCATGTTTTGAAAATATAGGTATAGTACCGTGTTTCTATGAGACCAGGTTAAGAAATACTCTAGGGTGGGACTTGGTTTTATTCATATGGATTTGTTTGGACCTTGAAAATTAGACTGGGGTGAAAAATAAGAAGGCTTTATGATATTTTCCAAAAATGAAAGTCATTTCAGAAGCAGATCAAGTTATTACTGTACATTTGGATGTACAGTAAGATCATGCTTTTTTTTTTCTTCCATTAGAGTAAAGTGCATTGATGAATTGTACACTATAAGACCAGGACTGTGTAGTAAAAAAGTAATAAGGTCAGGTGACTTTAAAGCACACCTTTACACTTCATTCAGATAAAGTGTGTGTTTACCTGGTTATAAAGCCTGTAGTTTATGATCACACTAATTTAGAGCTCATAATAATGTCTGTGCACTTTAATTCCCTCATATCAAACTTCACGTCTGTTTTGGTGTCTGGAGAATTGCTCCCCACTGTCTGAAAATAGCCCAGGTCCAGCGAACCCCACCCTACCTCTCTATAAACGCCTTTGAGCTGGAAAACTCCACAGCAGCTTCAGTTAGAGACACACACACACTGTAAATACATTTCAAAGTGGAAAAGTCCTGGATGGTCTGAGGAGGACTAAAGCGTTTCTAAGGACGAAATTAGATGCACAGGAAATATTCACATTTTCCGATTTATACTGTCGCTAAACACACTGGCTTTTTTTTTCATTTGGTGTCTTTTAAGTGACCCACAATATTTAGAAGTTTTTCTTGCACTGTGATCTCATGCGAAAGCAACCTAATGTTACAGTCGTTGATAAAAAATTACAGACTATTATTTGTTGTTTGTATAGGTTGGTAGCCAAAATCCAGACGAATCAAGGCAAAACGAATTTAAGGGCTGTCGATTTAACCTGTTTATTCAGTGCGATTAATTATATAAAAAATGACGTGTTAAAAAAATGAACAATTAATCATGTCCCCAGAATGTAAGGAAAATTCCTAGCAATTCAAATATGAAGTAACACTTGTTTTCAGCAGGGGGTAGTAAGCGAAACTCCAGCTGTACTGAGAACAAACCAAACTCAGGTTTGCTTGATACTAGCAACAGCACAAGATGAGAATGAGCTGGACGGAGCACAATTTTGAATGCAGGGATCTCAAGACTTGTTCTTCAAAGTTTTAAACTACCATTAACTTGACACAGCAACCTAAAAACGCTGTGTTTATGACATTACCCAACCAAAGTAAGACGCTCCAAAAGCTTCCATCTGAAGCATGCATACATTAATGCGTCCTTAAAAAAACGCCCTTATGGGGGCCTGGGTAGCTTAGCGAGTATTGACGCTGACTACCAACCCTGGAGTCACGAGTTTGAATCCAGGGCATGCTGAGTGACTCCAGCCAGGTCTCCTAAGCAACCAAATTGGCCCGGTTGCTAGGGAGGGTAGAGTCACATGGGGTAACCTCTTCGTGGTCACGATTAGTGGTTCTCGCTCTCAATGGGGTGTGTGGTAAGTTGTGCATGGATCGCGGAGAGTAGCATGAGCCTCCACATGCTGTGAGTCTCCGCGGTGTCATGCACAATGAGTCACGTGATAAGATGCGCGGATTGACGGTCTCAGAAGCGGAGGCAACTGAGACTTGTCCTCCGCCACCCGGATTGAGGTGAGTAACCGCGCCACCACGAGGACCTACTAAGTAGTGGGAATTGGGCATTCCAAATTGGGGAGAAAAGGAGATTAAAAAAAAAGCCCTTATAATAAATCTATCTCAGAAAAATTGACAAATTCAATTGCAAAATGGATTGCTATGGACTGTAGGCCAATGATAAACTTATGTTCAATACTGTGAAAATAAATATGATATGATGTACGTATATGCTAATTTTAAATGAAAATCTAAGGAGAATTACTTTGGTGGTGGTCCTAAAATAGGCTTAAATTATGGTTATATAAATATATACAGTATATAATATATATTAATTAAAATTTGAAGTATCCACACACATGATAGAATTTGTTGTACTGACTTTAATATATCCTGATTTAAATGAAAACAAATTAGTCATTTTTACTGGATACTGAATATAGTAATAAAAATACTTCATTATAATAATGAGAACCAAATAAAAATCATTGTGGTGGAAGTTATAAAATAGGTTTAATTTTTTTCTCTCTCTTTTGATCCATGGAGATGTGATATGGATGTGTTTCCACAAAACGTACTCTTATACTTAGTGAATAAAGTTTTAAGTTCAGAGACATTTGACTTTGTGTAGCTCGGATCAACTGCCCGATCATCTAAGAAGTTTATTATTATAATTTGTCATGAAGTTGTTTCCAGGATACAAGGATATTTTCTCACAGCGTTGTGACATCAGAGTCCAGGTGAAAGGACCAGACTGCGTGACCGTGTTTAAGGACGGTGTTACAGTCTAGAAACGTACTTTCCCCCCACTTTAAAACCTGTGCCAAATGCAGTTCTCCACTCAGCTCCTTATCCTGCAATAGTGTCTGAAATATAAACACTATTTGCTGTACTGTAGTTTATCTTGGGCTTAGAACTGCCTCATAGACCTTATTCTGTGTTTTAATTCAGATAACAGTAGTTGCTGATGGAACAGGGATAAAGCAAGCACTTTTAATCTACCTAAGACATCGGATTCACATACTCGATATGAAACTAAAATATTTAGCTTTTAACCCTGCACACATTAACGACTCTTTGAAATCAGTGTGCTGCCCAAGGGCCGAGTAAATGTTGAGAATATGGAACGAAGAAAGCACAAATTGTTTTAATAAAACACGTCATACTTTGGTTACAGCTCTAATTAGATTTCACCGGCTGTCTGCTGAATGAATTTACAGTCATAATCTCGGTTAACCCTGTAACAATAACTGTGGGGATTTTGTGATGAAGAGAGTATAACCAAGTACTTACATTTAATTAACCCATACTGGATTACATTTAGTTGTAAAAATCAGTGTGGTCCACCAGCAGCAGCCCAGCTCTCACTGAAAATAAAAAAGTCAAATGGGTTTGGAACAACATGATGACAGAATTTGGGTGAACTGCCCCTTTAACTGAGAATCTCAGGATAAAAGGATACTCTGTTGACATACTGTATCAAGTTGGTTACACAGTGTAACAGTGTTTCGGCCCCGGGCCCCAGCGGACATAATGTTTACTGTAAAAATCTCTGATCTTTTTGCTCTGTATTTAAACTTTTTGATTGTTTTCTGGAATCGGGACTGTCAAGTCAACATGTTTACATCAGACACATTGGTCTCGCCATTTCTAAGCAAATACAGGCAGCTGGTGAGATGGAAAAATGCAGAGGAGGCCGCCGCCGCCGCACCACGCGTGCATAAACATCGGCGGGGTGCACTCTCAACCCAGAATTTCTATCCAAACATTCAGTTTATTATTTACAAACCCATGATGCTGCCTGGCATGTGCACACACTGACTGGTGCTACCCCATAAATGTTAGCACAAACGGGAAGACCTGAGCTAGTTCTGCTCTTGATATTAGATACTAAGTTGCTAAAATAAGTTTCACTTTGGAAAACAAGAGAAAGGTTGCATCAAAATTCATCTGCGTGATTTCACTGTCCCCAAATATTCAGATTAATGAGTGATCAATATAGTCTTTGCAACCTAGTCTCGTATAATGAACATTACTATAAGTACATTTCTGCAAATGCCGCGTTCTACGTTTCGCTGTAGTTTCCTGGTGAAATGAACACTAGAAGCGCTACAACAACTGTGCGTTTTATTCACTTTCACACAAATCACGACTGCAATGGCTGATTATGAATTTATTAACACATATTTTTCGCCCTATTACTCACACACTGCTATGTTATGATATCAGAACACTTTTACTCATCATTTGAAAAACGATACATTTGAACTCACCTACATTTACACACTTATTCCAGCATGATTAACTTGTGTGGTAGCTCACCTGATTGAGTGTTAGACTTTGAACTTGGAAGACAGAGGTTCGAGCCCAGCTGAACACACAAGTTGATAGAGGTCGACCGATAGTGGATTTTACCAATACCGATAACTAAGTCAGGCAGTACCTGCCGATAACCGATTAATCAACTTATAGTTTTTAAAATTGAATGAATGAAAATACTGAATGAAAAAATAACACTCAAAGTAAAATAGTGCTGAATTTTATTACAAAAATAAACAGTACTGACTGAACCATGTAAATGTATTGTACATTTTAAAATGAAATAAATGTATAAATATTAATATATATGAACTAATATTTGAATTTTAAAGGTGCAGTATGTAAGGTTCAGAAACCCTTGTTATTAATGACACCTGTGGCCGTTAAGTGAACTGCAGCAGCTGCTTGTTGCTCGTGCTTGCGCTCGTGCGTAGGGACGCGAGCGAGCATCGACCAAAACAATGACGTAACGTACAAAGAGACTGAACGTGATTCACTGGCATCATGCTGACAGATGAGGCAGCATAATTAAAATTACACAGTAATGATTGTTTTACTACAAACTTTGAGACTAAACTAAAACTACTTATCAGCTAACATAGCATACTGATACACACATACAGCTACATACTACCGAACTATACCAGACAGTTTACTGTTGCACTGTTATGTTGCACTATTGTATGTTTTGTATGTCATATGTTGTACTACTATCAAGAAACCAGCGTATTTGCTTAAATGTATCCTGTATACCTGACTTTTAGTATAAAGAGAAGATCGTTGAAATTATTTGAAAGTTACGAAGCAAGGTAGCTTGCAGTTCGTCAGCGTTAGCAGGCGAGATCAAGTTATCTAATATTATACAGATCAAATCTTACGGCACTATATTTCTGCTTTGCAGTTATGTAAGCTTACCTGTCCAATAAGAAGAACGCCAATTCAGGGTCGGTTTTGATCCCCAAAACCGAACGAAGGTCCCTCCAGGAATCAAATGCCCTGCCGATGTTCACTCTAGTTTTCACTCGACCACGATCATGTTCCCGTTTAGCCAGACGGGGTTCAGTAGATAAATGTTTTTTTTTTTTTTTTGGGTTACTCAGAGTTTGTGTAGGAGTCGGTGTTGTGCTGGGAGCCGGACGCTTGCTGGATACCTTCTCTAAGATAACGTTACCTAGTGTTGCAGTTTGTTGTCGCTGTTGAATAGCGGAAGAGAAGCACTGAGGCAAGGCTCTTGGGAGCGCGCATAAACATCACATCTTTTGGATTTTCCCGGCAAAAACGACTCGCTCCCTTCACGTGAAAATCAGTCTACAGGCTTTAATAGGCAACCTAGGAAGTCCGGGAAGGACTCATTTTTTAAGTTGCGTTACAAACCATTCACACATAGGAAAAAAAGGCAAATATTACATGAAAAATGTTACATATTGCACCTTTGAAATCAGCTGATTTTTAAACTGACGTTGTTTCCTTAGTCCACAAGAGGGCACAATAAATACATAAACCATTCAGCACCATTATATTATTGCATAGAACATTTCTATCCTGGCTGTTAAAAAAAGAGCATTTCATTTTCAACTAATGTGCATAAAATAAATAAATAAAAAGTTTTAGTCAGTCCACATTCTCAAATGTTAAGTCAAAAGTAAAATGGGGGGTGGGGTGGGGGGGGATTCAATAGACAGTTCACATGGTGTTACACTTGCACTGATTACTACTACTCCAGACTCAAGCTTCATAATAACAGCGAAATACCACATTGTTTTTATTCAGTACAGTTGTATGTAGAGTAGCAATATTCACAGATAGCAGTGGTATTCGGCTGAACTCGGTGGTGAAGCGGCTCAGACTATGAGCCCAGGCCAGGGGCTGTTCAATAAAATGAAACACAGCAGAATGGAACCGAATGTGAGGATCTCGAGACACACATTTCCAAGTTGAACATCTTTCCTGACAGCATTTAAACCTCTCATTGCTTAATCTAAGAAACGCTTATAAGAGAGCAAGACGCAACAGCCAAAGACCTCCACCATCTGTAAGGGGCTGTTCACACCGAACACTGTTGCAACCATCCATTTGTTTTTCTATGTGAACTCGCGCTAGACGAACGTCTTTGTTTCCCTTTGTTTTTGTTTATCCAGCGTCTCGTGCAGGAGCGCTGTTTTTTAGATGATGTGTCTAATTAAAAAGAACTTTAAAGGCATATTAAGACACCTGCTTTCTGTTAAACTGTATTTGTTGTGCTGTGTCTAGCCTTTTTTAGCGCAATGTGATCGATCTAAAGTCATCGTATTACAGTGAGGATAAAAAAGTGAATTGAAATAAGATGCGTTTCTGATTTGTTTATACGTTTCTCTCGGCTGCATGAAGATATTAATGTGCTTTCTCACGTCACTAGCTTTAAATATGCAACTTAGCTGGCTAACGAATGCATAAACGTGACCAGCTGGATATAAACTAATACAAATAGATGGTAATAGATGGTAGTAATTGTGACATTTAAACATTTGGGTAGGACTTGCATGCATTTTTGTCACATTGTTCTAACCGCTTGAGGTTAGCTTTAATGTTAGCATCCTCTCAGCCTTGTCGGCAAACATACTGCTGTTCTCTACTAATACAACATCTAGTCAACAAATCAATTACTTTATAATGATATGACAACGTGTACTGTAGTGTACTGTATATGTACCTTTTCATTGTTGATGTTTTAAATCCACATCTGAAGTGTTCTGCTCCATGCAGAGTGTAGTCTCACGTGTCAAAACAAACACCACAAGGCATCAGTGAAGTGATAGTTTGTATTTCACCTCTAGATGCTGCTCTCATACTGTATAATGACAGCGGACACTTCCCAGCCGCTCCAGCACCGGACACAATGGGGAAAAACATCGGTGTGGAATTTTGCCGATAACCGATAGTTCTAGAAATCTGTTATCGGTGCCGATTAATCGGCAGAACCGATATATCGGTTGACCTCTACAAGCTGTCACATGACACAAAATGATGTGGAAATGTGCTTTAAATGTCGCATTTTGTTTCTGGACACAGTCGGTTAGGTTTAGGTGTTGGTTTAGGGGTAAGGGTTTTCACCTGAGATGAATTGCTGATAATTGCAGTTTCTATGTTCGCAGTGAGAGACGAGGGATATAAAAAGGAGGCCAGACCTCAGAGTGAGAGAGAGAACCCAGCTGACAAGTCGTTTGTGTTGGTGGCTGCCATTCCCAGAGCATTTGAGTGTTTATATGTGAAGCTTACTGATACGCTGTTAAGCAAACGTGTTTTGTTTTATTAATAAATTTAACTTTGAGTTGGATTCGCCGTCTCCCGCTTCCTCATTCCTCGAACCTTGTTACAAACCTAAATCTAATATTCCCCTTAAATACTTTGTCTGATTTTGACACCGTTTCACTTGCTTTTGGCGCCCCCTACTGGACATTTAACTGGAAAACTGCAGCCAAACGTGTAATGAAGCACGTAATTTCGTTTTGCAGAAATGTTGTGATGGTCACGCAGTGTTCATTAGATCAGGCTAGGTTTTTCAATGGCTGATTCTACAAGTTCTACAAGTTGGTTAAGGGCCGTATGGATCGTATAAAATAATGGCTATTTTTTAAATGATTAGAATCAGTCTGATTAAGTTGATATTGGAAGCTGATAAAATTAGGGAGTTTTTTTTTTATTTTTTATTTTTTATTTTAAACAGTAAACAATTTTTCCTTGCCTTATATTGAAGAAAACTTAGCTCGTCAAGGCAGTTCACGTGAGCTTTAAAAAACTAAACAGTTTTTCTTGTTCAAATTACAGTTTTATGTTACCTTATTTATTAAAGCATGTCAAATTCTACATTCATGATTTTAGATGGTGCAAACGATGTTTTGTAAGCAGGGTAGAAAATAAATAAAACAGAATAGATTTTATAATGTCTGCATTTATGTTGGTTATCTGCCATGTGACAGTCATGTGATCATTCAGTCAAACAATCAAGATGGCGGCCCGTGCTATAGCGGCGCTTTGGTGCCTGATATCCACTATGATTGCGTTGTTAAAGATACATTTTACTTTGTACAACATTCACATTGCATTCCTTCAAAGGCAACGAGAAGTTTACTCGGAGTTGATGTCCGGCGACGGAACACCAGGACAATTGTGTTTCAGACCGTACACGCAATGGTGATTTTTTGCATGCGCAGTAAGGCGTTCTCATACATTTCAGTGTGGACGAGCAACTTTTAGAAAACGCTTGTAAATGGCAGTTGGACGGAGAGCGTTTAGAAAACAAAAACGCCATTTTTGCAATGGATCTGGATTAATGTAGACATAGTCACCATTCACTGTCATTGCATCTTTTTTTCCCATACAATGAAAGTGAATGGTGACTAAGTCTAACATTCTGTCTTTTGTTCCACCAATGAAAGAAAATCATACAGGTTTGGAACAACATGAGGGTGAGTAAAAGATGACAGTTTTTATTATTATTATTATTATTATTATTTTATTTTTTATGGAACTATCCCTTTAAATTCTGTTTTGTATATATTGGCATTAAACTGAACTGAATGAAACTGATTGACCATTGTTCAATCTCCATATTGTGTCTCTGGTTTACTGGTATGCGCTGAAATGTTTTGAGACTAAGCAAACTGAATAAATTATACAACTGGAGTAAATAACAGATTTTCCTCTGGGATGCATTTGGATGAAAATGCATTTAGGTGAAAATATTAAAGTAACAGGAACGCAATAAAAGTTAATTGAGACTGTTACGGTTGAGATATACAATAATAACCAGACGCATGGAGCCAGAGTTTTAGCGGTAGCTGATTCTATAAGTTCTTTTATGTGTCTTTGAACCATATGAAATAAATACATTTAATTAGCTGCTTGTTATAATATATTTCAGCTGGAGTTTAATTTAGTACTTTAAGGGTGGTAAGTATAAATCAACAAACTTACCTGACAGTAAAAGAAATCAACAAGCCACTTACTGTACAGCATATGTACATTTTTAATTTGCGTTGCTCTTTTAAAGGGACGGTTCACCCCAAAATTAAAATTTTGTCATCGTTCCAAACCCTATGACTTTCATTCTTTCCGTTTGGAACTACATAAGGGTGACTGAATGATGACAGAATTGTCATTTTTCAAAATAAATTGGTTAATCTTTTTACAAAACAAATGAAGTCAATCATTTGTCATGGTTCTATGTGAAATGCAGTTTCAAGCCAAACTTGTTGGTTGATGAGTACTCTCCATCGTAACTGTTGTTCTTCTCATGGTAGTTCTCATCTCCTGCCCTCTTAAAGGCAAGAGTTTGTGGCCGTTCGGTGGTTTGTGCTACTATTGGACGAAACCACTGTGTCGATATTAAGCATACTGCAATGTGGGAAGTTTTGGCAGCTACAGTGTGGGAAAAAACTGTGAATTAAGGCCAACAGAATTTGTAAATAGCTCTCTTGCAATGGTTACTCAAGCCATCTGTGATGAATGTCAGCTTTTGCTACCATTGAGGGCTTAATTCTGTGTTAAGTGCCATTTTATGAAAATGTACACACTGTGAAAATGATTAAAATAGTGATTCCACTTTATATTATTTGTATAAATTGAAACAAAGGTTTTGGAATTCACTTTTAGTGCGTGTTTTGTAATAATTGGTCAAGTGCTTATAACATACTGTGCATAGTATCATAGGAGAAGAGGTTATTTAATCATACTTTCTTTTATTGTGTACTTGCAGGTTTGCCCTTGGCGACTCTCGAAGACCCTTGCACGAGACCGCCGCCCTGGTGGAAGACATCGTGCACACCCAGCTCATCAATCTCGTACGTATAAACAGCATTCGGAGAAAGCTTAAAGGCTTTAGCAATGCAATTAAAGTCAACACGAAATGGCAATCACATATTTTTTTACTTCATGTGCTACTATCATGCCGCACTGCAACACTGCTATTGAGCCAGCAGCGCGAAACATACGACACAATCTATGTAGTGCGAATCCTGAATAAATGACTCTCGTGAGCCATTTAAAAAAAATCCAAAGTGAGAAACATACAGCATGACCAAGTCTGAATCCCGAACGGATGACTCTTATGAGCCGATTCTTTTGAATCCACAGCGCCAAACTTGCAGCATGGCTAGTGTAGTCTGATTCTCGAACGAATGACTCTTATGAGCCGATTCTTTTGAATCCACTGCGCAAAACATGCAGCATGGCTAGTGTAGTCTGATTCTCGAACGAATGACTCTTATGAGCCGATTCTTTTGAATCCACTGCGCAAAACATGCAACATGGCTAGTGTAGTCTGATTCTCGAACGAATGACTCTTATGAGCCGATTCTTTTGAATCCACAGCGCAAAACATGCAGCATGGCTAGTGTAGTCTGGTTCTCGAACGAATGATTCTTATGAGTCGATTCTTTTGAATCCACAGTGCAAAACATGCAGCATGGCTAGTGTAGTCTGATTCTCGAACGAATGACTCTTATGAGCCGATTCTTTTGAATCCACTGCGCAAAACATGCAGCATGGCTAGTGTAGTCTGATTCTCGAACGAATGACTCTTATGAGCCGATTCTTTTGAATCCACAGCGCAAAACATGCAGCATGGCCAGTATGGTCTGAGTCTCGAATGAATGACTCTTATGAGCCGATTCTTTTGAATCCACAGCGCAAAACATGCAGCATGGCCAGTGTGGTCTGAGTCTCGAATGAATGACTCTTATGAGCCGATTCTTTTGAATCCACAGCGCCAAACTTGCAGCATGGCCAGTGTGGTCTGAGTCTCGAACGAATGACTCTTATGAGCCGATTCTTTTGAATCCACAGCGCCAAACTTGCAGCATGGCTAGTGTAGTCTGATTCTCGAACGAATGACTCTTATGAGCCGATTCTTTTGAATCAACAGCGCAAAACATGCAGTATGGCCAGTGTAGTCTGGTTCTCGAACGAATGATTCTTATGAGTCGATTCTTTTGAATCCACAGCGCCAAACTTGCAGCATGGCCAGTGTAGTCTGATTCTCGAACTAATGATTCTTATGAGTCGACTCTTTTGAATCCACAGCGCCAAACTTGCAGCATAGCTAGTGTAGTCTGGTTCTCGAACGAATGACTCTTATGAGCCGATTCTTTTGAATCCACAGTGCAAAACATGCAGCATGGCCAGTGTAGTCTGATTCTCGAACGAATGATTCTTACGAGTCGATTCTTTTGAATCTACAGCGCAAAACATACAAGGAAACCAGTGTAGTCTGAATCCCGAATGAATGATTCTCATGAGCCGATTCTTTTGAATCTACAGTAGGAAACATGCAGAGCGAACAGTGTAGTCTGACTGGCGAACGAATGACCCTTCTGAGTCAGTTCTTTTGAATCTTCACTGTAAAACATACTGTGCTACCTTCCGAATGAATGACTGATTCTTTTTTTCCTGAATGATACATTTTGTTTACTGTTTCAAATGACTGTATTTTAATGAGCTAGATCCTGATGAAAAGAAACCGTGACCGTGTCCTAACCAGACGCGACGCAATGCTGCGACACACGATAAGGGGTATCTTTTCCATGTTAATAAGAGTTTTTTTCCTAACCAGACGCGACAGGGCATTCTGGAATGGTTACTATTTTCTGCAACATCGCACCGGGCAGTCCAGTCAAAAACGGGTCTAAAATCTTTCTCAAAACAGTATATTAAAGCCGGGGTGACACTAGCCAGTTCAAAACGACTTTATTTTCACCGAGGATGTAACAGACCTAAGGTATGTTGTGTTTGAGATCTCATTCTCTTCAACCGGAGCTCTGTTATAGATGCACACACACACACACACATACACACACACCGTCATATGAAGATCAGAGTACAGATAACAGAGTACTGCGTGAGTGTGTGAACATTAAAAATGGTAATAGACTGAATTTGGATGCGATTCATAAAGTAATTTTTCCCTGTGTATGTGTGTGATCGTGTACTATCCCTTTGAGGTTTGCCGTAGAAAGTGTATGTCCATACGCAGCTTCAGTGAGAAAATGAGGTAATAAACATACTGTTCCATCTGACTGTTGTAACATCTGCTTTTATTGTCATTTATTTCTAATCATTTTAGTGTATGAATATCGCGGTAGCACATCACGTCGTGTCTGGTTAGGAACCCCCCCACCCCCCACCTCCCTTGCGACCAACTCAGGTGCTGGTGCGACCATCTGTATAACTTGGTGGCCCCGGTGCTTCCGCTCTCAAATGCAATTTCCATTCCTACTTATTAATATATATGTAATAACAATGATTCATAAAGCACTCAGCTGTCCTATAAGGTTACCTACTTAACGGTAATCTAGCTGGTCATTTAGATTCAAGGTAACGAGCATGACACCCTGGTACATATGTACCACCCTTGACATTTGCGTCTGGAAAATGGTTTTACTGAAATCTGTAATTAAGTATAAATAGCATCATCAGAGGCCATCTGTTTTCCCCACCAGTGGGAACACCAGTGACTTCAAATGCTTCCTCGTCTTTTCCAGTCTTCTGAAAGGGATCACGTTCAGTCCGACCGCTGCAATGTGATAGGAGAATTGCGCCGAGTTAAGTAAATAACTGTGCTTACAAAGCCAATTGCTTTCACTGCTTAGATAAACAGTGTTCCTCCCCGGCTTACACCTTGTCATGCCGTTACCACAAGCAAATCAAAACAATGACTGGAACACAGCAGAATTCCCCTGTACACAGCCCAACAAATATCGCCGGGAAGCAGCCTGCATTTTACTGGCACGCTGACTTGCGATTTAATTAGTTATGCTCGAAGAGCGCCTCAAGTTTGGAAACTCGGTCGGAGAATTATCTCTTCGGGGTCATGTGGAAAGCTCTGACACATTGCGGTGGTTTTAACCTTTCACCCTGTAACTCCATGATGTGCTCCCTCGCAAAAAGGAGTGAAGTAGCTCTTAATGTTCATTGTTTTAACCTTTACCCTGCCGAGCCAGATAGCTCTTAAATCAGGCAAGCCGGTGGTCTGTGTGCTTCACTGTGTAAGCCACCTAACGGACTCTACCCTGCATTTTACATGCTTAAATTTGTCATACCACTTCTATTTTTGCGAGTATACAGTGTGGTCTTTTCTGTTTTTACTTTGGGAGCCAAACCATCAGGGTGGCTGAAACTGTCGAATCGAAGCTGAATGTGAATATGAACACATCTTGTAGCAGTAAACCCAAGAGCAATCAAGCTATTTACTGTATTTGCATTGCGCTGTTTCCATCTTGCCGAGTTGTTGGCTACAAAAGATTTCAGCCCATTTATACTCTACTTTTACTAGAATGTCATTTCGTTCCAATCTTGTATGACTTACTTTCTACTATGAAGCTTTTACAAACTGTACATATTTGAAGAATATCCTAGGCCTCTCTTTTCTATATAATGAAATTGAATGGGGATTAACGCTGTCACGCTCAGAAAATGACAAAAAAGCACCATAAAAGAGGTCCAGATTATAATAATGCACTTTAATAGTCTTCTGAAGCTTTGTGTGAGGAAAAGACCAACATTTAACCTCCTGAGACCCAAGTGCGACTGCTGTGTGCATGAGTGACTTGTTTGTAAATTGGATTGATCCAGTTATTTAATTCAACTCACTGGAAGATTTTCAGTGAATAAAGATGTTCACTCTGCTTTTTTCCATATAATGAAAATGAATGGGGCTGATACTGTCACACTCTCTAATGACAAATTAAACACCATAAAAGTGGTCCAAATAAGTCATGCGCAGGACCATACAGAATCTGTGGACTTTTTTGCATTTTCTGCGCTGATTTTTTCTGCGCTGATTTTTAGGGATTTAATACATAGCAAAGTGTATTACAGTACATGGTTACTAACAGTACTACACTCTTATTGGTAGCTTAAATCATATTAAAAATAGCAAAATGTGTCATAAACAAACATGTGAGGGATGGGAAGTGCGTTGATGTTGCAATTGCGCAGAAATCTGAGAAATCCGTCTGGGCCTGGTCATGCGCTTTAAAGCTTTATGTGGGTAACAGCCCATATTATTAACTCAAATAATTACAACAGGTGCCCTGGCATTCCTTGTTGAGTTCTTGAGAGAAGTAGCAATTCCCAATATGAGAGTGAATCATTCTTTTGAGTCGAATCTGCTCAATGAATCGAAGTATAGGACTCTGCGGAACAATAATGGTCGTTTCTCAATCTGTGGGCGTTTTAAAATCGCGATGGACGTTTTTGAACTATCCAGTGAAAGTAGGGTATCTCAGTGTAGTAGACAAATCGTTTAAAGCGGTTGAAAAATGCCCATCCTGGTTTGAAAAACGCCCACTGATTGGAAAATGCCTATTTTTGTTCTGCAGAGACACAAGTCTCAATGAACTGGTTGATCACAACACTGGTCTGAATGATTTGTTTGTGAATTATATTAATCCAGTTCTTTAATTCAACTCAGTGAATATCACCTTAAATTTCGGACTGTTCGTCACTGAAAGCTATTGTATGATTTCAGGACATTTGAAAGTTTAGCACAAGTCATATGTACCACTTTTATGATACTCTTTTTGGTGCATTTTGTCATTTTTGGAGCTTGACAACCCCAGTCCCCATTCAAGAGTGGCTAGAATAGTCATCAAAAAACCCCTGTTTGTGTTCTACAAGGGTCGGGGGAGTCATTAGGGTAAGGAGGGTGAGTAAATGAAAGTATTTTCATTTTTGGGAGAACTATTCCTTTAAACTTTGTGGAGCCCCTCCATGCATGTCATTTAATTTTGAAGATCAATGGAGTCTGATTAAAGTTCTGGTGTGTTCTGCAGCGCACACGGCCTCTCATCTGTTTCCATGTATGGCTGAAGTTAACAGCTGCTTCACAGGCCAAAGAGGAAACATCCTTCCTGCAGCCCACCGCCGGATGTTCACATTCACGTCTTGTTCGTTTTATGTTCTGTCTTTATGTTTCTGACAGTGGATATAGACAGATTTACAGATGCACCAGCTTCCAATCAGATGGACAAAACGCAGTAACGCATTATAAATCACACCATTAAAAACTATCATATCCCACGTGCCGTCACATAAAAGCCAGGACAGCCTAAAATCATTTGCAAAATGTTTCCATAGGATGTGTTTTATAGGTCAGAGGGCATGATAAAGCCGTAACATACATCCAGCGCAATTGTGTTACGAAGTGTCATGTGTGAATGTAATTTACGCCGTCATAACACATTTTTCATATAATGAACTCAAGAAAGAATTGTGAGATGTTTCAGATGGCTTCAGCTGTGCGATTTGAGATGTATCAGTTTTATGGGAGATATACACTATATTGCCAAAAGTATTCGCTCATCTGCCTTTAGACGCATATGAATTTAAGTGACATCCCATTCTTAATCCATAGGGTTTAATATGACGTCGGCCCACCCTTTGCAGCTATAACAGCTTCAACTCTTCTGGGAAGGCTTTCCACAAGGTTTAGGAGTGTGTTTATGGGAATTTTTGACCATTCTTCCAGAAGTGCATTTGTGAGGTCAGACACTGATGTTGGACGAGAAGGCCTGGCTCGCAGTCTTCGCTCTAATTCATCCCAAAGGTGCTCTATCGGGTTGAGGTCAGGACTCTGTGCAGGCCAGTCAAGTTCTTCCACACCAAACTCGCTCATCCATGTCTTTATGGACCTTGCTTTGTGCACTGGTGCACAGTCATGTTGGAACAGGAAGGGGCCATCCCCAAACTGTTCCCACAAAGTTGGGAGCATGGAATTGTCCAAAATCTCTTGGTATGCTGAAGCATTCAGAGTTCCTTTCACTGGAACTAAGGGGCCAAGCCCAGCTCCTGAAAAACAACCCCACACCATAATCCCCCCTCCACCAAACTTAACAGTTGGCACAATGCAGTCAGACAAGTACCGTTCTCCTGGCAATCGCCAAACCCAGACTCGTCCATCAGATTGCCAGATGGAGAAGCGTGATTCGTCACTCCAGAGAACACGTCTCCACTGCTCTAGAGTCCAGTGGCGGCGTGCTTTACACCACTGCAACCGACGCTTTGCCTTGCACTTGGTGATGTATGGCTTGGATGCAGCTGCTCGGCCATGGAAACCCATTCCATGAAGCTCTCTACGCACTGTTCTTGAGCTAATCTGAAGGCCACATGAACTTTGGAGGTCTGTAGCGATTGACTCTGCAGAAAGTTGGCGACCTCTGCGCACTATGCGCCTCAGCATCCGCTGACCCCGCTCTGTCATTTTACGTGGCCTACCACTTCGTGGCTGAGTTGCTGTCATTCCCAATCGCTTCCACTTTGTTATAATACCACTGACAGTTGACTGTGGAATATTTAGTAGCGAGGAAATTTAACGGTGGCATCCTATCACAGTACCACGCTGGAATTCACTGAGCTCCTAAGAGCGGCCCATTCTTTCACAAATGTTTATAGAAGCAGTCTGCATGCCTAGGTGCTTAATTTTATACACCTGTGGCCATGGAAGTGGTTGGAACACCTGAATTCAATTATTTGGATGGGTGAGCGAATACTTTTGGCAATATTGTGTATCTGCACGGCTATTAGTGGGCAGGACTTTACACTATTATTTAGTATATTTATTTTGTATTTTATTATTATATGTTATTATTTGCAAAACGATATTACGTGGCTCTTTACACATATCACGGCAGTTCCAGGTGAAATATCCACTGTGTGGTGCTGAATACTAGGTATATTTTAAGGTTAACGCTCTATCGAGAAATCAACAAAACCTACAGTACCTACCCTAAATCTTAAACCTAAACTTAAGTAATAGTGTCATCAAAGCTGAAGCAATGTTATTTTTGTGGCGTGACTCGTACCCCAGTATTTGCATTGCAAGTGCAACGCTCTATCAGTTGAGCTACGGCACAGTTTGATCCCACTTGAACAGGCTTGTACATGTAGAGTCATGCGCTATATTAAAAATGTTTAGATGTCATAAGATAGCTTATCACTCATTTGTTATGAAAAATACTATCTTTTGGTTCGTGTCCCTGAGTTGCAATAGCATTTGTGAAATCACGTTGATTGCAACAAAACAATTATAATTTCAACTCATCTCTTATTTAGTTAACAAAAGGCATAAAATCTCAATTAGAGGAAACCAACAGCAAAAAGAACTATATTGTAATATATACCATTACTGTGACATAAATAACTCTTACCGTGATATAATTTCTTGGTCATACCGTCCACGCCTGGCCAAACAGATGAAGAACGTTTCAGATAAACCTGTGAGGATTGCAGCCTTTCTCCACCTTGCAGTTTCCTCAGGTGGTGGTCGTTCTTCTGGATAAATCTGTTTTTCTTCATTCGGGATCACTGTACATTCATTTCATCGTATCACCGTACTGTTTGCGCAGAATCTGTTTGGTGTTACGGTGTGTTATGACACTATTACGTGTTTATTTTCGGAGCACTATAAATAACCCCTCGTCTCGGCAGTAAGCACTAAACAGGGCATGATGGTGATAACCTTTCATTAATTTCTGCTTCCTCCCTCGTGGATTTATTATTGTTTAGAGAGGCCAGGTGTAGTGCCAGTCCGACTGTAATTGTGAGCAAGCTATTTAGCTGAAGACCACAGCGGTAATAAACCAAATTGCACAATAAATACTTCCCAGATGGCCTGCAAAACTTTTCACACTGCTCTGTCAGTGTAGACACAGAGCTCAGAGTGTTTGTGTGTGGTGTGTGTGTTACAGAAGACGTGGATAAAGTTTTTTTTGCACCTAGCTCTCTCTCTCTCATGTCTGTCATTAAGTGCTCCAAGATTTATGGGATCTCTAGTCAGTTTGATGCATGAAAACGGTCAGAAACTGTACCGTATTTGTTTATGTATATGAATAGTTGAGATAATCTAGTATTTTCTATTGATCGATCTATTTATATGTCTGTCTATCTGTCTATTAATTGGTCTTTCAGTCTCTCTCTGTCTCTCTGTCTGTCTGTCTATCTAATCTATCAACCTTACCCCTTTTTTTCTGATATTATCAATTTTTAGTCCAGGATTCCATCCCTATACGACCTTATATATCTTTAAAAGTCCCTTGTCATAAGAATAATGTTTAGGGACTTTTATTTTGAAAAATATTTTTTTTTTATTCCTCCCAGGAATGCATTAAGCATGTCCTTCACAATGTGTGTCAGTGTAAATTCAGACCTTTTAAAATCCCATATCTATCTATCTGTCTGTCTGTCTGTCTGTCTGTCTGTCTTTATTTTATTTATTTAATTTTTTTCCCAATTTGGAATGCCCAATTCCCAATGTGCTTTTTAAGTCCTCGCGGAGGACGAATCCCAGTTGCCTCCGCGTCTGAGACCGTCAACCCGCACATCTTATCACGTGGCTTGTTGAGTGCGTTGCCACGGAGACATAGCGCGTGTGGAGGCTTCACGCCATCCACCGCTGCAACAGCATTCAACTCACCACGCGCCCCACCGAAAACGAACCACATTATAGTGACCACGAGGAGGTTACCCCATGTGACTCTACCCTCCCTAGCAACCGGGCCAATTTGGTTGCTTGGGAGACCTGGCTGGAGTCACTCAGCACGCCCTGGGATTCGAAATAGTGAACTAGCGAACTCCAGGGGTGGTAGCCAGCGTCTTTACCACTGATCTACCCAGGCCCCCCTGTCTGTCTTTATTTCTGACTCTCTGTCTGTCTCTGTATGTCTGTCTTTTTCTGACTAACTGTCTGTCTGTCTGTCTCTTTCTGACTGGCTGTCTGTCTGTGTCTGTGTCTGTCTCTGTCTGTCTTTCTGACTGTCTGTCTGTCTGTCTGTCTGTCTGTCTGTCTGTCTTTAATTCTGACTCTCTGTCTGTCTCTGTATGTCTGTCTTTTTCTGACTAACTGTCTGTCCGTCTGTCTCTTTCTAACTGTCTGTCTGTCTGTGTCTGTCTCTGTCTGTCCCTGTCTGTCTTTCTGACTGTCTGTCTGTCTGTCTCTGTCTGTCTCTCTATCTGTCTGTCTGTCTTTTTCTGACTAACTGTCTGTCTGTCTCTGTCTATATCTCTATCTGTATGTCTGTCTTTCTGTCTATTTGTATTTATGTGTATCTGTCTTTTTGTCTTTCTGACTGTCTGTCTTTTTCTGTCTGTCTCGATCGATCTATCTGTCTGTCTGTCTGTCTGTCTATCTATCTATCGGTCTGTCTCTGTCTGTTTGTCTCTATCTATCTGTCTGTCTGTCTTTTTCTGACTAACTGTCTGTCTCTGTCTCTGTCTGTATTTCTGACTCTCTGTCTGTCTCTGTATGTCTGTCTTTTTCTGACTGTCTGTCTGTCTTTCTGACTGTCTGTCTGTCTGTCTCTGTCTCTCTATCTGTCTTTTTCTGACTGTCTGTCTCTGTCTGTATCTCTATCTGTATGTCTGTCTTTCTGTCTATTTGTATGTATGTCTATCTGTCTGTTTGTTTGTCTGTCTTTTTGTATTTATGTGTATCTGTCTGTCTGTCTGTCTGTCCCAGCGTATATGCAACATCCTACCTTCATGCATGCACAAAACCGTGCAGTCACACATAAATATCATGTTTTCTCGCTTCAGTACACTTCTATTCACAAATCCTAGTAGGAAAGAGAACATATATTCTAAGTCTTTCGTCTTTTGGCATTGAGTAGGACATGGACTGAGAGGTGTCCAGCGGAATCACTGTCCCCTCTGATGGCACACGTGCGTGTGATGATTTCTACAAACATGAAGGACAGCAGCTGGTCTAAACAGACAGATCCAGACTTTAGATGACAGCAGATAGTTTAGAACCTGTCGTCCTGTTCTCTAAAGGACTTTGAGTTGTTGTACAGAGACAAACCGTAAAGAATGATGCCAAAGTTGACCATGAATCTTTCGTTTGGGTTTGTAGAGCATCTCTCATTGTGTGCCACAAAAGAAAATGTTGTCTTTGGGATCCTTACAGTGTCCTCTAGTGGCCTGACTGCATTCCATAGAAGAGAAGAGCTGGGTCAATCCTGTTATGCAGCAACTTTCAGTTCTGTAACTTTTAGAAAATGAATATGTTTTTGTTGTAATGTACATATTCAGAATGAAAGGGTACAGCAGACGTTCAGAAACATGCTCTGGTCAAGCTCAGACACTTACATTTGATTAATTAAACTTGATATTTATTTATTTTTTTTGCAAGAATTGCAAGAAAATCAACAAGATGCCTGACAGGATAGAAATAAAGAGCTAAAGTTGGTAATTGTTTAAAGTTATCTTATACAAGGGTGCCAACTTGAAGTTAATATTAAAATGTTGAGATTATCATACCAATTCTGTTATTTAATCAGACAATATGGAATGTTTTAGAGTGAAACAAATCAACTAAAACTCATATATAGACAGCTGATGGAGTTGTATTAGTTAAAGTTGTGTAATCTGCGTGGGAAATTATTATTCCACCGTCAGACTTTAACTGGAATGACTGGTTAGAGAACAAATGAACACGGATGGGAAAAAGCCCTTTACATTTCCAGTGACACTCCACGTGTGAAAACGAATTCATTTGCCGTTTCCCTGTAGCTCCAGGTGCAAAAGTTGGCAGGCTCTGCTTTCGTAGGTCATTATTCCTCGAAGTTTCTCTGATTCCAGTGTTTCTGTCAGTCTCGTGGGTCTTGTTTTGTGCAACGACAGCAATTTTGCTATACGACCCTTTCAGTACAGGCCACTGCTGTAAATTTGATTAGGGCATGTGAACATTTCCAAAGTCTGTGTTTCTAATGAATATATTTATAAGTCCAATGTACAAATCAATTTAATTACCAGTAGCAGCTGGTAAAGTTCATGGAGGTTTTCAGTCTCTCAGAGGAGGGAAATAGTGTACACCTGATGTCCCTTAAGGTATTTTAGGAGGTAACACCTCATTTACAATATGTCCAAGGTGTCAGAAGCACAACGTGTCTAGGTGAATCTCACAAGTTCTTGACAGTTTTCTTGTAATTTACCCATCTATTGAAGAAAATAACTTTTTTTTTTTAAATAAATAAAAATATATATATATGTTTTTTATCATTCTATATTGGCGAAGCTTTGCTGAAGAACTTTTAAAATTCATAATATTCCTTTCAGGCAAAATAAGGTCATGAGCAGTCCAAAACCTAATCTTACTAGATCAGTGTGTTCTGCCAAATGAAAAAAACAAAAAACAAAACCTCAGCAATCTAAACTACCCAGACCTGTTTTTGTTTTTATAATTCTGTTTGTCTGGTTACCATTTTTATGACATTTTGTTGACACTGTTTTCTCTGCTGACACTGCCGTCTACCTCCGAGCGTGATTGGTGGTCTCGGTTAATAATGAGCGAGATATATTTAACTGTTGACTTCTTTTTTTAACCGCTCAAGAAACGCTAAGGAAGGTCTCCAGTGCTCAGGCTGATTCTAATGTAATAGAAGTCTATTCATCTGCGTGGAGCATGGTCGTCTGCCAGACCCAGTGTCAAACACAGCTCGCAATCCATCCCGAAGTCCAGATGCCTGCAGCTCTGTGTGGGAACTTCGCCCGGATGTTTGGGGTTGAAACGGGCTGGGTTGTGGAAGTACGCCTGCCACCTCTCGTCCAGGTGCTCGCGTTGACGTATGTCAGAAGCTCTGGGGTGCCTGAATCAATTAGCTTCTCTCATGTCGAGAGGGCATGACAAATGGTCAAAGTGTTTTGTTTAAATAAATTACCTTGGCATAGTTTTTCCAGGGGGAATGAGAAGTTTAGGAATGTGTGGTCTCATCATTCTTAGAAATAAGTTGTTGTAGCGTCGTCTGTTGACAACATGTTTGCTTTTTCACACTGTAGCAAATGCCGAGACCTCCCTGCTGTAGCCACGCTGTTAGATATTGCAGAACTTATATAGTATATATTTTATAGTATATTATTTTTATTGAGTACAACTAAGTTTCATCCCATCATGATGTGGTTTAAATGCAGTAAGTAGAAGCTTCTGAATGACGAAGCATCTTCTAACACTGTGTAGTTGTCACTGGAGCATGTGTTGGGATAAATTGGACAAGATATTCAGCAAGACAGTTGTTATGTTTTCAGCCAGAGAGCATCACTATTACTATTGCTCATACTTAGGATTAGTGACTTGAATAAACCTCTAACCCTAAGTAACTTTGGCATTGTATGGACATGAACGATACCTCAAATCATGTGGCTTGTTGAGGAGAGATGTGCTATTATCTTTCAAACATGAAGCATTATGCAGAAATGAAGAGCGTTTTTAAATGTTTTCGGTGGAGGAAAATGTCGTTCTAGCTGTAGATGTAGCAAAATAAATGTGTTTTCAGACAAAAACATATTAGTGTGGACGCGGTCTTTATCTGAAGGAGGAATCCAATGCCATCTAGAGACAAGAATATCATAGAGACTTATGGGTGGGCATTTTTTACTTATGCCAGTAAACAATGCCCAAGCAACCACCCAGAACAACATAGCAACTGCATGGCAACACCCTAGCATCGTGCTTTGCATGGGCAAGCACCACTCACTTTTGCTGCATGTAAAAATCTAGTTCCCTTTCGATTCAGTTCACTCGATTTTGCTGTAAGCACTTTGGGGAGACCTTATTAGAAGACCCTTAAGTTGAAACCCTTATACAATCACGGCAATCCTCTGATTGTCAATGGTGTCTGAGCCCCGCCCCTTCAAGCGCGCAGTTAGCCTATATATAGCGGGCACTTAGTCACCATTTCTTCAGAATTTTCTTCCTTCAAGACTGTGAACTTCATCTTGGAACCCTTTCTGCTTCACCGTCGATATATACTTACAGCGGACAGAACTTCTCAGCAAGACATGGAGAGGACGACTCGTCGCCTGTGCTCAGCGCCTGCACCTTGAGGCTTTCCGCTCCCCTGTGTGTTCTAGTGAAGAGTAATCCACATCGGCGTTGAAGACGATCTCTGTGAACGGGTTCTTCGCTTCAGATGCTCGTCGTTGATCAATGCGGTGCTTCAGCAAAGACTCCTACTGTATCCTTTTTATATATACAATATTAACTAAAAGAGCCACTTGCATGAGATGCGTCTTTTTAAAGATGTCGTTCCGCAAGTGTTTCCTCTGTGAACGGCACATCCCACCACCTGATGAACATGAGAGGGCTCACTGCCTGGGCTGTGCCCACGCATAAGCAGCTCTCATGGAGACAGACTGCCCTCACTTGTGAGGGCATGAATCTCTGGATGTTGCGCTCTAGGATCGATCTCGTTCTGAGGGAAGATCCAGTCTCTCGTGCCCTCCCACCCTCCCCTTCTGTGTGAAGTCCAGAGGGACCACATGAGGAGGCACGGCAGGGAATGAGGTTGAGCTGGAAGAATTAGAGGAGGATCTCGTGCCAGTGCAAGTCCTGCGAGCCCCCAGAACTTCCGATCTAACGTCCTCACCTGTGCAACCTCCTCTAATTCTTCAGAGTCAACTAATGGCTGATGAACTGAATGTGTTTTACTGCAGGTATGAAAAGCCCAGTCTCACACCCCTCCCCCGCTCTGATCTTCACTTCACACACACACACCAACACCTCCTGGAACCCCCCTCCCCCCCCTCCTGCTACTCAATCTGCACTTATGATCTGTGAGGAGGATGTTTGCCGGGTCTTTTGGAAAGAAAATACTAGGAAATCTTCAGGCCCAGATGGTGTCTCACTTGCCTTTCTGAAAGTCTGACCAACTGTCTCCCACCTTCACACAGATCTTTAATAGATCACTGGAGCAGTGTGAAGTTCCCTGCTGCTTCAAATGCTCCACCATGATCCCCCCCCCCCCCCCCAAAAAAAACAAAACAAAAAAAAAAAACAGGACTTAATGACTATAGACCTGTCACTGGACCCCTGCTGGACCCCATTCGGTTTGCTTACCAAGCATACAGGTCTGTGGATGATGCTGTCAATATGGGACTGCATTATATCCTGCAACACCTCGAATGACCTGGGACTTATGCAAGGATCCTATTTGTGGACTTCAGTTCAGCCTTTAATATCATCATGCCTGATCTTCTCTCATCCAAACTGACCCAGCGCTCCATGCCCACCCCAATCTGTCGATGGATCACCAGCTTTCTGACAGATAGGCAGCAGCCAGTGACACTGGGGAATCTCATATCTGGGACCCTCGCTATTAGCACTGGTGCTTCTCAGGGAACCAAATGGGAACGTCTCCGATTACACATGTAACCTCAGTTTTTGTTAGTATTCGTATTATTATTATTATTCCTGTAGCTCTAAATTGCCCAATAACTCAAGATCTCCTTGGTAAAAAGTTTTGAAATTTGGCACATTGATACTACAGCCCACGAGTAATTAACACACCAAAAATGGTCCACGTGAGCCTATAGGTGGCGCTGCAGGCCACGCCACAATTTGTCCATTTTCAAAGTGATGCCATTTCCACCCCATAAGTCCAAAGTTTCTGAAACCTGGTATATATGCCTCATTTCTCATGAGGAACAAAAAAGCCTCCAAAACCATAAAGTCTGCCATGATGGATTTTTCTGTACAATACAAATTTGTCCAAAAATACAAAAATCTACTCCTCCTGAACCATAGCTCCAATTGACTTGAAACTCAGTATGTATGTGTAGGATACATGTCTTTCAATTTGATATTTAGCAAAAATTTATACAATACAAAATGGCTGAAAGGTGCGCATTTATGTAAATGTCCACATTGTCTCAATATCCATATGTCCAAAAAATCTAATGCCATTTTGACTAATGTTTAACAGGCTTCAAGATGACGTCACTCTGAAGAACTGTGCAAAATTTCACCTTGATATGTCAAAAGATGACAGAATTACAGTTTACTATTATTTATCGCTAACGCTAAAATAATGCTTTACAAATCCGCTAGTCATAAAACTGATACTTTGATTCAGTCTGTATATATATTACATATTAAAATGTAAAACTACTAAACGCACTGTAAAACTGATTTTTGTTTTTGTTTAAATAAGCATAAATTTAAGTCAGTAAAACTAATACTTTGTTATATGATACTAATATGATGTATAAATACTTAAAAGTTTAAATTAATAATTAGCTATAATTAATTAAAGAAATGAAGCTTAATTTTTAAAAGCCATTACGATTTGTTTTCAACAAAATAGATTATAAATAAATATTTTATAACACGTTATTCCTGTACAAATCCTACATCACGACACTAAAAGCAAACAGCCCTTAGGTTTGTATGGAAAATAAAATCCCCCCTTTGTTGATTTTCATTACATTCTAATTACAGTTTTATAGTAATTGTTTACCAAATAACAGTAATGTACTCTAATGCAATGTTTTTTTTTTTATTTAATGTAATTTTTTATACATTTTTTTAATCAGCACAAATTAAAGGCATAAATACCTAACAAATTAAAATTATCTGTCATCATAATAAAAAACTGCTCAAAATTAGCCTTTATTTTCTTTGATAAATATACGGTATTTGCAGTGTATATATTAGGCGGACACTTCTTAACAGGTTTCGTGAGATTCACCCCATTATTAAGCATCAGTGTCTCTTACTTTTACAAAGATACAATATTTCTGTGTGAATTCTAAACCACAACACCTTAAACAAACAGCCCTCAGGTTTGCATTGAAAATGAAAAGTTTTCACCCTTAAAATCAGATTTTCGAGCGGAATGATCAACAAACGAGTGAGGTTTCCCGCTTAAGTGACGTGAAATCAGTCTGTCTAGTAGGTGACTTCTGAAAACACGAGAGCTCGTTTTATTTTCCTGCCTTTCAAAGAAAATGGTGTAATTGATCTTTACAAGGCCGCTGTGAGTGGAATTCTCCATGGTCTTCCTGTTACCTTTTCCAGTGTAATCAAATAATGGATTTCGTTTCAGAACGCCGCGGTAGCAGTTGAGAGGAAATTATGTTCAGCAGGCTTGTTTATTTGACTTCTGCCTTTCTGTTGCATGAAAGCACGGCTTTTTCCTGCTGCACTGTAACGTGACATGAACCAGAGGCCCGCGGAGGCCCGTGTCACTCGAAAATGTGTCGTAATTAAAATTGATTCCTCTAATTAGGGAACAAGACTCGTATGCTTTCCCCAGGCCAGAAATCTGTCTCTGTAGTCATTGGCACTGATTTCATAACCCTGTAGAAGTCTTTCAGTGGATGCAGCATGTTTTCACTATTATTAATGATACTTTGGTACCATATTTATGTTTGATTGAGGTTATATTTTTGGTTTGGTCAGTTTTCATCCTTTTTTTATTATTTTTTTAAGGCACATTTCACTGCAAAATGAATTTACTCACACTTAAGTTCCAAACCTGTATGGCTTTCTTCAGTGGAACATAAAAGGAGATATTTGAAAGAATGTTCACGCTGCTCTTTTCATACTATAATGTACTTGTCCTAACCAGGTGCAATGTGATAAGATTCAAGCAACAAGCAGTCTGTCTGTCCACACTAGGCACCGCGATATTCATTCACTAAAATGAGGATAATTGACAATAAAATGTAGAAAACAGAGCAATCACAGATGGAACAGTATGTTTATTGAACACTCATTTTCTCACATAAGTGCCGTAACGCTTTCTACGACTGCTTTAATATATTGTAAAAAGAATATTTTTAGACCCATTTGTTGACTGTGGCTGGTGCGATGTCGCAGAAATAAAAACCATTCCAAAAATAGAAAGTCCCGTCGCTGACACTTATCGTGTGTCATGGCTGGTTAGGACAAAAACTCTGATTAACATGGAAAAGATACCTTTTATCGCGTTTTTGTGGCGTCACATCGCGTCTGGTTAGGACACAGTGTAAGTGACCAAGTAGTGAAGCTCCAAAAATGACAAAAAACACCATGAAAATACAATAAAAGTCAAATGGGTTTTGGAACAACATGAGGGTTAGCAAATAATGACAGATTGTTTTTTTTTTGTTTTTTTTAATTTTTTTTTTTTTTTGCACAATTTCAAAATTTAGATTGACCACAAGTATATTAATGCATTTCAATTAAAAAAAAAAAAAAAAAAAACAATTAAAAAAAAAATTTTTTTTTTTACAACATTTCTTTGAAAAAAAAACATGCAGGTTTGGTGCAGAGGCCAGCTGTCAATCAAACTATCATCAGCCCCTCCCTCCACATCTGTGTTTATGTTTCATATTTGGTCTTCTGTTTTCTTTACCCTTTTAACGATTATATCGAGATGGGTAAAAACACTCTGAATCTTATGAATAACTCTGTAGTATGATAAGTCGGGCATCTCAGAAATGGTAAAACAGTCCTTCACCACTCAAGTAAACTTTCAACACACTCTGGAAAAAGACCACAGAGATCCCAGTGTTCCCGGAGTCCCGGAGCCATCCCAAACCGGACCGACTTCATTTAGTCTCACAGCTCTAGCAGCCCGCTTTGATCAATGTATAAAATTAGAGCAATTACTAAAATTAATCTGATATTTTGCAGAAGACAGTTTTGTGAGCCAGGGATTTCAAATGGTATGGAAAAAGGCGCCCCTAACCCCATATATGAAAAGAGAGCTGTACGGCAAGACTTTTAAGGGATCAAGGTGTTTTTTTTTTTTTTTTGTCCTCCTTTGGGCCAAATTCAATCAAAACTAACATAACCTTAAAATGGGTTTGTACTGTATGCATTTAACCCTTAAATGCATAGTAATTTTCCCAAACACTCTTACATATTCGGGGCTTTAGAGACCCGGCACTTATATCTATCAAAAATGGATGTACAAAAATGTCCCATATATAAACATAAACATAAACTACACATACGGTACACATACAGTTGAATTCAGAAGTTTACATACACCTTTGTCAAATACATTTAAACAATTTCTGACATTTAACCATAGAAAACATTCCCTGTCTTAGGTCAGTTAGGATCACTACTTTATTTTAAGAATGTGAAATGTCAGAATAATAGTAGAGAGAATGATTTATACTTTCATCACATTCCCAGTGGGTCATAAGTTTACATACACTGTTAGTATTTGGTTGCATTGCCTTTAAATTGTTTAACTTGGGTCAGATGTTTTGGGTATCCTTCCACAAGCTTCTCACAATAAGTTGCTGGAATTTTGTCCCATTCCTCCAGACAGAACTGGTGTAACTGTATCAGGTTTGTAGGCCTCCTTGCTCGCACATGCTTTTTCAGTTCTGCCCACAAATTTTCTATCAGATTGAGGTCAGGGCTTTGTGATGGCCACTCCAGTATCTTGACTTTGTTGTCCTTAAGCCATTTTGCAACAACTTTGGAGGTATGCTTGGGGTCATTGTCCATTTGGAAGACCCATTTGCGACCGAGCTTTAACTTCATGGCTGATGTCTTGAGATGTTGCTTCAATATCCACATAATTGTCCTTCCTCATGATACCATCTATTTTGTGAAGTGCACCAGTCCCTCCTGCAGCAAAGCACCCCCACAACATGATGCTGCCACCCCCATGCTTCACGGTTGGGATGGTGTTCTTCGGCTTGCAAGCCTCACCGTTTTTCCTCCAAACATAACGATGGTCATTATGGCCAAACAGTTCAATTTTTGTTTCATCAGACCAGAGGAAATTTCTCCAAAAAGTAAGAACTTTGTCCCCATGTGCACTTGCAAATTGTAGTCTGGCTTTTTTATGGTGGTTTTGGAGCAGTGGCTTCTTCCTTGCTGAGCAGCCTTTCAAGTTATGTCGATATAGGACTCGTTTTACTGTGGATATAGATACTTGTCTACCTGTTTCCTCCAGCATCTTCACAAGGACCTTTGCTGTTGTTCTGGGATTGATTTGTACTTTTCGCACCAAACTACGTTCATCTCTAGGAGACAGAATGTGTCTACTTCCTGAGCGGTATGATGGCTGTGTGGTCCCATGGTGTTTATACTTGCATACTCTTGTTTGTACAGATGAACGTGGTACCTTCAGGCATTTGGAAATTGCTCCCAAGGATGAACCAGACTTGTGGAGGTCCACAATTTTTTTCTGAGGTCTTGGCTGATCTCTTTTGATTTTCCCATGATGTCAAGCATAGAGGCACTGAGTTTGAAGGTAGGCCTTAAAATACATCCACAGGTACACCTCCAATTCAGTACACCTCCAATCAGAAACTAATTTCCTAAAGGCTTGACATCATTTCCTGGACTTTTCCAAGCTGCTTAAAGGCACAGTTCACTTAGTGTATGTAAACTTCTGACCCACTGGAATTGTGATATGGTCAATTAAAAGTGAAACAGTCTGTCTGTAAACAATTGTTGGAAAATTTACTTGTGTCATGCACAAAGTAGATGTCCTAAATGACTTGCCAAAACTATAGTTTGCTAATATGAAATCTGTGGATAGGTTAAAAATGTAGTTTTGATGTCTTCAACCTAAGTCTATGTAAACTTCTGACTTCAACTGTATATATTTTATCAGGCATTTATTGAATCTAAATAGATGTACAACAATACATTATTTCAGTAGTACACCCAAATGAAAAAAAGACATATCATACTTAAACTTGCTATAGTTTACTTCAATGTTGTTTCTACATCAGCTTGTGTCAAATGTAAATCAAGTCAATCACTGAAACATCAGCGGCACCTTTAAATAAGAAATAGCATGTGTAATATGTACATGTACACACATATGGAATACTGATAATTCACCATTGTTGATAATTAATTGTTGCACAAAACATCAACATGATATAGTATTTATTTGGATAAATATAGTACTCATTTATTTTGTAATTAACAAAGCAATAGATATCATGTGATGGTAAACTTAATTAGATATGACACTCTTACATACCTCAGGTCTCTAAAGACCCTATTCACTTTCAGTACTTAAACCATTATAATTTATTTATTTATTGAAATTTTGAATTTTTTTTGTGTTACAGTATTTATAAGAGATCGATTGTGGAATACTAAAGAGGCGTGGGCACAACTCCAAAAAATGGATGAGGTACAGGGGGTGGAATGAGGTCCCGGGTCTCTAAAGACTCAAGGTGTGTGTTTAAGGGTTAATGAAACAAAAGATTGTAAAACATACTTTCAAACATATTTTTCTTGGTTTTCTCATGTAGAGGAAGTCAGATGGGTCATAAGTCTGTATCAATGTTAATTTGTTATTATACCTCCAATTTTGAGTACTGAGTCAAGATGGTGCATGTGTCAGAATACTATACATTAAAAAATACCATCCTTTCTAAATGTAATTCCTCAAGCAACTGTCTCTGGTCACCGAGGTTAATTTTAAGAGTTTAAATAAACTGTACTTTTAAACATTTTTTTTTTTTTTCGATGATTGTCGATGAAATCGAATATGTTGTAAAAGTATCTATGTTAATGTGATAGTTCTCCCAAAAATAAAAAAGTCATCATTTACTCATCCTCTTGTTGTTCCAAACCCATATGATTTTCTATTTTACGTAGAACACAGAAAGTACTGCAGATGTTAGGCGGAATGTTAGCCTCAGTCACGTTTCACTTTCATTGCAATTTTCTTTTCCAAACAATGAAAGTGAATAGTGACTGAAGCTAACATTCTGACAATCGTCTATTGTTTTACACGCACTGTAAGAAAGTCATACTGCTATGGAACAACATGAGGGTGAGTAAATGATGACAGCATTTTCATTTTAGAGTGAATTATCCCATAAATGTAGCTTTGTATGTTGTTTGTGACTATTCAGAAAGTTGCATATATCAGAATACAATCCTTTATAAATAAAATTCCTGCAAGTGGCTTTGGTTTCTGAGGATGATGGGAATTTTGGCTCGGATGCGTGTGGAGACTGAAGGATGAAATTCTGCATACTCATAGCCATTTTTGTCTATTAAAAACTCCTCTATGAAACGGTCAGACAGACATGGCAGTCGGGGATGTCAATCTTGGTTTGATGCCAGGCCAGAGAGATCTATATTAAACTCTTCTGGCTCGCTGCAGTAAATGCTCCCCCTGTGTGTGCATGTGTGGGGCCGTTCTGCTCGCAGACCTCACGCTCACATTCACGTTTGCAGGAAAATATATTTATGACCAGCAAATGTTTACGGACCCCGAGAATTGATCGAGTGTATTTCGAGACTGACGGTGGATACATTTTTTTACATTTTTAATGAAGAATATCATCTTTTTTCTTCATTTGAGTCATAGTCAATTCCGTGAGTTTAATTGGCCCCACAGAAGTGGATATTCGAGAGGTCTTTCAGTGGCTTCACCAACAGAATAAAAACAGTATCTCTTCATAAAGTATACAGCAGTATGCTGATAGTGTTCTAGTTATTTCAACAAAGTTATTGTAAAATGTAAACATACGTTGTTGTTTTTTTTGCTCAAAGACAGATCAAAAACCTGTCAAGAACATGTCCGGGTTTATATTTCACTACTAAAACAAAAGACATTATATTTTGCCTAAAGAAAAGGTACCATTCAGATTTCTTTTAAGTGTGACTTTAGTGACAATTGAACTCATCAGCCCATTCCCATAACTGTAAATCATACAAAAAAAAAAAAAAAGAAAAATCTAATTCTGATTTTTAAAATGAAAAAAAAAAAAAAGAATAAATGGAAAAAAAAAAAAAAAAAATATATATATATATATATATATATATATATATATATATATATATATATATATATATATATATATATTTAAAAAATAAAATATATATATATATATATATATATATATATATATATATATATATATCTTTATTAAAAAAGATATTTATTATAAAATTATTATTATTAATATTATTTAATACAAATTATTAAAGAGAATCTAATGAGAATCCGCAATGAGAATAATAAAAATTACATTACAATTATTACAATTTCGGGGGAAAGGTAAAATATTTAAGCATCATGTCATTTATGTTAGTTTAAAAACAAATACAGTAATTTTTGCTCTAAAGTGGAAATGGAAATATGTAATGGTCCTAAAAATAGACACTTATTTTTAAGATTTACACTTTAAACATACTGTATGAATAAACAATAAAAAAAATCATATTAAGATTATTTAAATTTCATAACACATTTCCATTAAATTGAATTGTGTAGTTTTTAACAAAATTAAATTAATACATTTAAAATGTTTTTTTTAATATATAAATATTTTTATAATGTTTTTTTTATTTTATTTTGTTAAAGATTACCCAATTAAATTTGAATAATAATAATAACAATGAAATTTAAATAATCGTAAATATATTTTTCGATTATATATATATATATAATGTTACATTAATATAAGTGAAAATATATAATAGAAAATACATATTTATCCTAACTTTAAATTCTTATTATATTTTTTGTTTGATAACAGCATTGCCTGTGGTTATACTTGAATTGCCACATAAACATTTTCTTTATATCAGTTTGAAATGCAAAGTTTAAAAATGTGCTAATTGTATTTTGGTCATTTTATTTTCCTCATATACCTAAGCACGTCCTCGAATGAACTTTTTTAACAAATAAAGAGACTCTCTTTACATGCTATGTGAATAATCGAATCTCTCTTGCTTTTTTGTGTGCTTGTGATTATTATATACTTCACAGATCATTACCTTTTCTGTTGAGGGCCCCAATGTATTTAAATTTATGGTTGAACTCACTTTTATGCTTTGTTGTCCTTTTGTGAAGACACTTTTAAAAATATCCATGAGACATCCCATAATCCCAGAGCATTCATTTGATATGTTGATTTACGTGTGAACAGCTATCATTTCCCCCATCATAAACGATGTGTTTTTCCTCTTTTGGCAAGTAAGTGAAACTACAGCACTTCACCAGACATATTTCATTACATCCTTTTCGTGCTTCTCAACATTAAAGATTTGTTTCTTTATGACTTTGACATTCCTGTGTAAGCCTTTCATGCATCGGCATATAAAACAGGTTATGACGATGATGTCTTTGTCAATTTTAGATTCTGCAATGACACGTAAAGTGGAGTTTAAAAGTCTGAGATGACTAAAATGCTTCTGTTTTGTGCATTTAATGCATTTTTTGGAAACACTAATCTGCCTAAACTTGCGAAACAGTGCGGAATCTTTCAATATATCATATTCATTTTACGACATCATGTTTCTTTACTTTTACTATTTCCAAAATCCTAAAAGTTGTTCTTTTTTTCCAGGTTTAAGTCAGATTTTAAATTCCAGATTTTTAAAATTCTGTCTCTGCTGTTTTAATGAGTTATATAGACAGCTTTATAAAAAGTCTGTAGACACTTGCCACAAATGATTACATCCTGTTTTTTGACTCTTTATCTTATTTTTGCATCTTTAAAATGTGCTAACCCCATGACTGTTCCCAGACTTGCTACCATCACATGGTTTTAACTGTGGTTATTTCAGTATTATCTATTGTATTGTAATTATGCTTTGTCTGTTTTCACCACAGACAAAGACATGTTCTGTCATATTTGAGCGCTGAGGGCAAATGTTGTGAAGCTAAATGCTTTTAAACAAGACAAAAAGTTTATGTAGGCCACCAGTGACTAAAGCTCCGCTCTCAAAATAAAAGCTCTTATCAGTTTCTTCAAGGTTTTTAAACGGCTGATGCCATGTGTCAGTTACTTAAATTACACATGTTAAAAACACATCTTTAGCACTGATTGTTGCATACCTTCAAAGCTGTTGCATATTGAGGTTTTTTCTCTCTGTCTGTAGCTTCATCAGGCAGCCGAGGTGGCCCTCCTGAGAGGGGCCCGGGTCATTTCACCAGAGGATATCATCTTCCTAATGAGGAAAGACAAGGTAAATACACTCAAATATGTGCTCAGCGACATTACCACACTAGAAATCATTAGCCTTTGCATTTATGGGCTACTGATTTCATTTTGAAGTAGTTTTGTTGCTTTGTCTTTCTGTTATTAATGCATTTCTTTCACATCTCTCAAAGCAAGAATTAGGGTGGGTGGTATATCTAAAAATGCAAATAAAAATGTTACATCTATATTTTCACCCCTTCGACAATTTGTGTTCATCATATTTTTTTTTTTTTTTTTTTAATTAAAGGAAGCAATATTTTGACCAAACAGCCATTGTTGCCAAGTAAATTGTTCATTGTAAAAACTAAAACACAGTCAAAAATTAAGTGTATTTTATTTTTATTTTTTTCATGTTTTCCCACACTTTATCACTAAATGAACACAAGGAACAATTAAACTTTGTCACATTCACTCACATTTAATTTGCATTTCATAACATGGACATAACAAAATACCATCAAATTTAATCAAGTAATCTTTAATAAAAAATTAAAAAAACAAAAAACTAAATATTTTAAATTTTATTAAGTTCATTTTGTAAAATGTTTTCAATTTAATGATTTTTTTAAATATATTTTTTTAATTGAAAGGTGTAAATCTTAAAAATAGGTTACATTTTTAAAATTTTTTTACCTTTTCTCCCCAGTTTGGAATGCCCAATTCCCATTGCGCTCTAAGTCCTCGTGGTGGCGTAGTGACTCAATCCGGGTGGTGGAGGACGAATCTCAGTTGTCTCTGCATCTGAGACCGCCAATCCGCGCATCTTATCACGTGGCTTGTTGAGCGCGTTACCGCGGAGACCTAGCGCGTGTGGAGGCTTCATGCTATTCTCCGCGGCATCCACGCACAACTCACCACACACCCCACCGAGAGCGAGAACCACATTATAGCGACCACGAGGAGGTTACCCCATGTGACTCTACCCACCCTAGCAACCAGGTCAATTTGGTTGCTTAGGAGACCTAGCTGGAGTCCAAGTGTGGTAGTCAGCGTTTTTACTCGCTGAGCTACCCAGGCCCCCTAAACAGTTTTTTGAGTGCATGAAAAATGGCACAAATGAATCATTTAATAAAAGTTAAATAAATCATGATATACAGTATATATATATATATATATATGTGTGTGTGTGTGTGTGTGTGTGTATACACCGATAAGCCACAACATTAAAACCACCTGCCTAATATTGTGTAGGTCCCCCTCGTGCCACCAAAACAGCATTCTGAGATGATATTCTTCTCACCACAATTGTACAGAGTGGTTATCTGAGTTACCACAGACTTTGTCAGTTCGAACCAGTCTGGCCATTCTCTGTTGACCTCTCTCATCAACAAGACATTTCCATCCACAGAACTGCTGCTCAATGGATGTTTTTTGTTTTTGGCACCATTCTGAGTAAATTCTAGAGACTGTTGTGCGTGAAAATCCCAGGAGATCAGCAGTTACAGAAATACTCAAACCAGCCCATCTGGCACCAACAATCATGCCACGCTCCAAATCACTGAGATCACATTTTTCCGCATTCTGATGGTTGATGTGAACATTAACTGAAGTTCCTGACCTGTATCTGCATGATTTTATGCACTGCACTGCTGCCACACGATAGGCTGATTAGATAATCACATGGATGATTGTTGGTGCCAGACGGGCTGGTTTGAGTATTTCTGGGATTTTCACACACAACAATATCTAGAATTTACTCAGAATGGTGCCAAAAACAAAAAACATCCATTGAGCGGCGGTTCTGTGGATGGAAACACCTTGTTGATGAGAGAGATCAACAGAGAATGACCAGACTGGTTTGAACTGACGAAGTCTACAGTAACTCAGATAACCACTCTGTACAATTGTGATGAGAAGAATATCATCTCTGAATGCTGTTTTGGTGGCATGAGGGGGACCTACACAATATTAGGCAGGTGGTTTTAATGTTGTGGCTGATCGGTACATATGTATATACTGTATATACAGCCCTCACACAAACAGATAAATAAAATGAATATGGTGGAACAGATGGAGATAGTTGTAGTTTGAAAGATGACGGCTCTTTTTGTGTGACAAACTTGTGCAGAAAAAATTGCGAAGACTCGTCAGATACATGCAGTACAGAGACTACAAATCCAAAATCCTGAAAACCATCGACGATGAAGACCCTCTGGATTCAGGTATGATGCTTCTAGGATTTTCTGTTTGAAATCAAGATCTAAGAGTTTGTTGTAGTGCAAACCAATATATATATATATCAACTGAAATTTGCCCATTTTACTGTTATCAACATATGAAGTCTGAACTTTAGTGCACAATAAGAACTTTTGAGTACATTTTGAGTAGAGATGTTTGTAAATCGTTCGTGTATTCAAATGTTAATTTGATTTCAGTAATTGCATGTCTAGTGTAAAAACTGTATTTATGTTGTGTATTTACAAAAATATCAGCTAAATATCAGTCATCCACTAGTTAGAAAGATATTTTTCTTATGAATGAATTAGTAAGAAGTTTAAAACATTTTCCTTCATCAACTGAATTTCATCATTCATTCATTGCCCTAAATGACGAAGGCGCGCATAATGAGCGATGTCAAGCGAGGTAATTTCGTACGCCACAGTCAATCAACGAGAGTCATTACCAGAATGCAGACAGAAGCTATGGCATCGGTCTGCTTTGAGCTGCGCTCCAGCGCTCTCATCAATATCACCAAAAAATGAGAGCGCTGGGGGAAAAGCATCTTAGAAAGAAGCGGCGTTCTCATGTAATGTCATGCGGAGGATCATTAGGATTTTTGCTCCTCATCTAGAGTGAAACTTGAGAGTTGAAGGAACATTAACTTGTGCAGTCGCTCTCTCGATTGAGCAGGAGTCTGTATGTCTGTGCTGTGCGGATACTTCTCCATGTGCGCTCTGATAGATCATTCTGTTGAATGTTTTGCTCTTCTGCATGTTGTTTTGCTCTCACATTGGCTTGGAAACAGTGGCAAGCTTTGCCTTTTTCAGTATGTGGGCATAAACAGAAATGGAATAAATCAAATCAAATCAAATAGCATACATAATGATAGAACAGATTTTACTGTAATATCAATCAATACGAGTGTTCGCTATCATGACATAAATAAACGAAAGGAAAAGACTCTTACTAAGGTTTACAAATCAACTGACAACTTACAAACTCATTTTCTACATGCTGCAAAGAGGAATTTAATACAATTATAACATCTGAAACTGTCTGTCTATCTGTCTCTGTCTGTCTGCTGTCTGCCTACAGTATCTGTTTGTCTCTGTCTGTCTACCTTTTTGTCTGTCTTTCTGTCTGCCTGTCTGTTTATGTCTGTCTGTTTGTCTGTCTGCAGTATTTATCTGTCTGTCTGTCTGTCTGTCTACAGTATTTGCCTGTCTGTCTGTCTATCTACAGTATCTATCTATTCTATCTGTCTGTCTGTCAGTCTGTCTGTCTACATTATTTATCTGCTTGTCGTTCTGTCTACATTATATATCTGTATGTCTGTCTGGATACAGTATTTGTCTGTCTATTCTATCTATCTGTCTGTCTGTCAGTTTGTCTCTCTGTCTGTCTGTTTGTCTCTATCTGTGTGTCTGCCTGTCTCTCTGTCTGCCTGTCCATCTATCTGTCTGTGTGTCTGTATGTCTGTCTGTCTGCAGTATCTATCTGTTTGTCTCTGTCTGTTTACCTTTTTGTCTGTCTACCTTTCTGTCTGTCTGTCTGTCTGTCTGTCTGTCTGTCTGTCTGTCTGTCTGTCTGTCAGTCAGTCTGTCTGTCTGTCTATCTATCAGTTTCTCTGTCTGTCTGTTTGTCTCTCTCTGTCTGCCTGTCCATCTATCTGTCTGTGTGTCTGTCTACAGTATCTATCTGTTTGTCTCTGTCTGTTTACCTTTTTGTCTGTCTACCTTTCTGTCTGTCTATCTGTCAGTCAGTCAGTCTGTCTGTCTGTCTGTCAGTCTGTCTCTCTGTCTGTCTGTTTGTCTCTCTCTGTCTGCCTGTCCATCTGTCTGTCTGTGTGTCTGTATGTCTTTCTGTCTGTCTACAGTATCTATCTGTTTGCCTCTGTTTACCTTTTTAAGGTGTTGCTTCCTCTGGTGTGGTGGGCTGCAGAAAAGGTTCAGATATAGACTGTAATGCTGGTTCGTTTGACCACCATTCCTCCAGTAGAACTGACAGCTGCGAGCAGTAGGATTTGTATTGTCTCCACACAGTGTTCTTGCAGTGACCCCGAAACAAACGAAACTGCTAATATGAAACTTCTGTTTAACCACTATTGTCTTTTATAAGGCAATAGCAGATTTGGAGTTAGATACAGTGAGGTTCAACTGAGTCCACTAGTGAAAATGCTTCTATTTTGCAGTAAAATAATTTGAGTGAAAAGTTTAATTGAAAAAAGATGTCAATAGAAGCCCCATAAATCCATCGTGCACCTTGTGTGAACGTTTCCTTTAGACCTATTTATAATGAAGTTTTTCACTTTTAAAAAATATTGTGGGAGGTATTTACTAGATCAAAGATGTTTTATAGGATTTATTTTGTTAGATTAAAATGCAATTTCATCCTTGTACAAAAACTTTGTTTACAATTTATCCAAATCAGTCGATTTTTGTTTTATTCATCCAAACAACTTGTATCAAATGTCAAAATAAGGTTTATTTAAAGGCAGAAATACACTACTAATTATGTGCATCAACATATTTGTATAATTCAAAAGAGAGTTTATATAAAGTGACATTTCTACCGTTTGATTGAATTGCCCCGTTTACATAGGAAGTCCACAATTACAGTCTGTTCGAGGTTACACAACGCCAAACCAGCAAACTTGAAGTCCATGAAAAGAGCTGTTATGAAAGTGTTATAACATTTTCTGGGGCTATTTATGTCATTCACAGCCAGACGTTACTTCACAGAAGTGTGTTTAATCTGTGTATTTCCTCTCATTTAATTAATGTTTTCCTTTTATTTTATTTCCCCACCCTGTAGCTTTAACGCCTGACAATGCCCACTAACGTTGAACATAGTGGAAAAAGTGAAATTAATTTGCCATGACAGAGCTTGATATAGGATTGTCAAGAGAATCTAGAAAAATCACAGATGCAATACCAAAAGTTTTGGACACAACTACTCTGTTCTTTATTAATACAATGTTCACATTTTAGAATAATAGTAAACTCACTTCTTGGCTGCGTTTCCTTCACTATCCTCTCCAACTTATCTATTATCCATTATGATAAATTACAATTTTAATTGTGTGCCTATTTATGAATTGTAGAAATGTATAAATCTAAATCTATTTTTCCACATAACTTAATTTCAAACTTTAAACATGTTCTAATTGGTTGTGATTCTGTCTTGTTGCGCAGCATTTTCACTTTTAGTGAGGACACAAATTAGTCATGTTATGCTTGGTTAGGACACAGAATTAGACTAGGGATATTTGGGACTAACTATGTTTGGGAGAATGTTTAAGTCACTTTTATAGCCACATAGTGGACATTTCACCTCAGAATGGCTGTGATACCACATAGGAACCACATAAAATCATTTTGCCAAAAACGTCACATAATTTTCATTAAATCTGGCTGTTTATAGTTTAGCATTTGTAATTTTAAAGAGTGACTGGGGGGCCTGGGTAGCTCAGCGAGTATTGACGCTGACTACCACCCCTGGAGTCGCGAGTTCAAATCCAGGGCGTGCTGAGTGACTCCAGCCAGGTCTCCTAAGCAACCAAATTGGCCAGGTAGCTAGGGAGGGTAGAGTCACATGGGGTAACCTCCTCGTGGTCGCTATAATGTGGTTCTCGCTCTCGGTGGGGCACGTGGTGAGTTGTGCATGTATGCCGCAGAGAATAGCGTGAAGCCTCCACACGCGCTACATCTCCGTGGTAACACGCTCAACAAGCCACGTGATAAGATGTGTGGATTGACGGTCTCAGACGCGGAGGCAACTGAGATTCGTCCTCCTCCACCCGGATTGAGGCGAGTCACTACGCCACCACGAGGACTTAGAGCGCACTGGGAATTGGGCATTCCAAATTGGGGATTAAAAAAAAAGAGTGACTGAGGGGCCATTCAGACAGAATGTGTTCTTCCTTTAAAAAAAAAGCTAGAGGCAGAGCAACAAAAGAACTGAACGCAGGTCACTCAAGGCATGCTTTTAAAAGTTGAAGTGTTTCTAACTTGACACGCCTCTTAAAAATGCTGTGCTTATCTGTGAGATACTGAAAAAACAGCGAGATGCAGCACAACAATCAAAAACGTCTGTGAAGTGCATGTTTACATAGAATAACTATTAAAAAATTGCGCAGATGGATGAAAAACGTTCTTTACCCTAATATTAGCTGGGACCTTCAGAGCTGTCGGAGCACAAGTGCATGTTTCTGTACTCTCAGCAAAGATGTCCCAGGTAAAAAAAACTAAAGCACTAGAGGTGAGTGGACTGCTCTGAACATGGGTCAGGTGTAAACAAACCCAGCTGGCCTGCAGATGCGTGCTGAGAGACAATCAGAAAACGAGCCCAATTCTGTCCACTTACAGACAAATACAGCAGCAGCGTCAACAAGAGACAGCGACTGGCGCAGGACTTCCTGGGCTCCATCGACCAGACGGGGGAATTTCTGTCTCTGTGTGAAGAAGAGGAGGTGGATGATGTCAAGCAAGAGAGGCTGGAGGTGAGTAGAAGGGAAATTTCAACTTGTGAAGGACTACATCACCCATGATCCTACAGAGAAAGTTCCACCAATCAGAGAATCACAGACAACAAAGCTCACCAAAAGAGCTCTGCAGCTCCTATGATGCAGTCGAGTTGGTCTCCCTACATTCTCAAACTACTTATATAGTTGTATATATTTATATGAATATTTTGCAATACAATGTATTTATTGTTTCTATACTTAAAATCAACAAATTTAAATCAAATAAGTGTATTATAGTAGATGATTTGCGAGTGCATAATGTGAAAATTCTCTCGTTGGTTCTTGCGCATCTTTTGACTTGACGTCGTAACACAAAAACCAACAAGGTTTAATGTTATTGATATATATTAACGTTATTGACATATGATTTGATTTGGGATTGAATAATCACTTATTTCTTGGGTCTGTTCATCATATAAAGTGACTGTATGCCTAGACTTGAAATTTGATGCATGGACTCCTTTTATAACACTTTTGGGTGCTATAACTACTGTTGTATAGAAATTTGCGATTGCGATATTCTTTCAAATATCTACTTTTGTGTTTCGCAGAAGAAAGAAAGTTATATGGGTTTGCAATGAAATGAGGGTGAGTAAATGATGTCAGAATTTTCATTTTTGGGTGAACGATTTCTTTAAAGCAAATAAACGCCATAAGCGGGTGCATTACACCCGTTATCCAGTTGTTCCAGTTTCACCATGGAACAAACATTTGACTTAAACAAGGTAATTAAACAAATGCAAAGTACTCGCAAAACACAGTAGCACCTGATTCAGTGAGAGCACTGAAAAATATGGTTTCGATGGGTTCGGTTTTACCAGAACCCGAGTGCCCGATGTTAAAAGTACTTCTGTCAGAGGGTCAGACTCAGTTTCATCCCCTCATTAATAGTCTTGTCATCTCATCTGAGTGTCCATTGTCAAACTAGTACCAAGTAATTTCCTCCATGCACAGGCAGATATGCAAATATGCCACAATTGAAACTAGAGAGCTGAAATCGAGTGTAGCTTTGACTTGTCAGACGTCATTATAAAGTCAACAGGAGCATTTTCATTCCCGTTTGAAAAGAAAAGATAAGACGAAATGAATCATTATCAGACCAAATCAAATACTAATGTTAACACCAAGACCCGTTCTTAAACTTGAAAACCCACAGCATCTTCGCAATTTGAAGTTGAACTTTCGTGGCATACGCACAAGAGTCTTCTATAACATCCTTTTGTTTTCACTGTGCCAAGTGAAATAAATGGCCATGACTGAAAGATGTAATTTAGGCTCTGAAGCAAGAACCGTGGACAAGGGGTTTTTACCATGAGACTTTATTTGTCCTGTCTCAATTAAAACCAAGCCCCAGTCAGTTCTGGATGTGGCCAAGAAAGCTTGTGGTTTCCCCCAAAACTTTGTTCCTACTGAGTATTTTAATGGGTATGTTTAAGCTATCAGGACGACCTTTGGGGAAAAAGGAACTAGATCCTTCTGGGCCTCCCACTTTGCTTCACTCATGAAGTTCTCTTTAGAGGAGCTTTATGGTTTAACCACACTGCTGTGTGCTGCTTTATCTAGTGCCCTTCTGCCCCCCTCGTCTTCCTTAACTAGCTCTCGTGGTTGAGAGCATATGACTGGTTTGCCTGTGCTTGCGTTACCTGGTTCGTACGAACGTTTGAAGGGCGATCGCATAGTTGCCTCACTTCAGAGAAAAGTTTTCTGCTTTTTCACACTATTACTTTTTTATCACAAGTTTGTCATTTTCTGTATTTACTAGTTCTTAATATCTATCCATCTATCTATCTATCTATCTATCTATCTATCTATCTATCTATCTATCTATCTATCTATCTATCTATCTATCTATCTATCTATGTATCTATCTGTCTATCTGTCTGTCTGTCTGTCTATCTATCTATCTATCTATCTATCTATGTATCTATCTGTCTGTCTGTCTATCTATCTATCTATCTATCTATCTATGTATCTATCTGTCTATCTGTCTGTCTGTCTGTCTATCTATCTATCTATCTATCTATGTATCTATCTGTCTATCGATCGATCTATCTATCTATCTGTCTGTCTGTCTGTCTATCTATCTAACTATCTACATAGTATCTGTCTGTCTGTCTATCTATCTACAGTATGTCTATCGATCGATCGATCTGTCTATCTGTCTGTCTGTCTGTCTATCTATCTGCATAGTATCTGTCTGTCTGTATGTCGTCTACCTATCTATCTGTCTGTCTGTCTGTCTCTCTATCTATCTATCTATCTATCTGTGTGTCTGTCTGTCTGTCTGTCTGTCGCTCTATCCATCTATCTATCTACAGTATGTCTATTGATCGATCTGTCTGTCTGTCTGTCTGTCTATCTATCTATCTATCTATCTATCTGTCTGTCTACATAGTATCTGTCTGTCTGTCTGTCTATCTATCTATCTGTCTAACTATCTATCTAACTGTCTGTCTATCTATCTATCTGTCTAACTGTCTGTCTGTCTGTCTGTCTATCTATCTATCTGTCTGTCTGTCTGTCTGTCACCCTGTAGCTCAAGACCTGTTGACCAATGAAGCTAAGCAGGGTTGAGCCTGGTCACTACCTGGATGGGAGACCTCCTGGGGAAAACTAAGGTTGTTGCTGGAAGAGGTATTAGGGAGGAGAGCAGGTGGTGTGTCGGTCCTAATACCCCAGTATAGTGATGGGAACACTGTACTGTTAAAAGGCACCATCCTTCAGAAGAGATGTTAAACCGAGGTCCTGACTCTCTGTGGTCATTCAAAATCCCAGGACACTTCTAGAAAAGAGCAGGGGTGTAACCCTGGTGTCCTGGCCATTGGCCCTTATCAATCATGGCCTCCTAATAATCCCCATCCATTAACTGGCTCTGTAAATCTACTCTCTCCTCTCCACCAATAGCTGGTGTGTGGTGAGTGTCATCCAGGTGGATGCTGCACACTGGTGGTGGTTGAGGAGAGTCCCCTGTTGACTGTGTAAAGTGCTTTGAGTGTAGTGTCAAAAAAAGTGCTATATAAATGTAACGTTCATTCATTCATTCCTGTCTGTCTGTCTATCTGTCTGTCCATCTTTATACAGCATCTGTCTGTCTGTCTGTCTATCTGTCTGTCTACATGTATATCTTTCTGTCTGTCTGTATACAGTATATCTATCTGTCTGTCCATCCATCTGTGTCTGTCTGTATACATGCATATCTATCTGTCTCTCTGTATACACTATATATCTATCTGTATGTCTGTCCATCTGTGTCTGTCTGTCTGTCTGTCTGTCTATCTATCTATCTATAGACCTTTGGGGGAAAAAGATCTATAGACTGTCTGTCTGTCTGTCTGCCTGTCTGCATGTCTGCCTGTCTGTTTTTCTGTCTATTTCTGTCTGTCTGTCTGTCTAGTTTAAGGTCAGACCACTACTGATTATTTGTTTGCATTTCTTTATAATTATATATATTTTTCTTTATTTGCACAATTTCTGTGAAAATGTACATTTACAATACACTATTATTTGTATGAGAAGTACAAAAAAATAACTGAACCTTTTTATTTGACACAATATTTATGCTAAATTCACTCCACAAGATTTTCCAAGCAGGCAAAGTTATCGGCCGATGCTGATAATCTCTAAATAGGCAAATATCGGTTGATTAATCAGATCTGATATATAAAGGTCTCACTATAGTAGCACCTTTTTTATTTCTCCTCTTTTGTCAGTGCTGTGTGGATTGTTTTTCCTCGGGCACATCATCCATCTTCCAGGAACGCTCTAAAATCTCTTGACAATCTGTTATTTTCTCTGCCATGTTCAGATGGGAATGTTTTAAAGTGTTTTTGTCATGATGTGTGGGATTCTCATTGTTTTGCCTTAATTCCATGATGACAGCACTTCCCTACAGGATACTATTCTGGGACAGTAGTGATATGTATTTTGCAAATTCCCCAGGAAATCATAAATGCCGAAAACGACGATGCAAACTCTTGCAATTTTGCTTGCTCGTGTTTTCACAAAATTTGGGGGATTTTTTTTTTCTCTCTAAAAAGGCAGTTTTTCTAAAAGTAAACTAGTCCTTTTTTAAACAAAACTCAGACCTCTTTAATGGACCAAAAAAGTAAAAAAAGCCAAATGTTTTTCATGCCCATTGTTCCTGACTGAAATCTCATTTTATTGGGTGATTGGGTTTGAGCGTATATATATATATATATATATATATATATTTGAAACCAACCAACATGTTTGTTATTTGGATCCAAGACAACTTGATATATTAGATATAATACCCTCCTTTTTATTCTTAAATTCAATATTTGAGTTTTATTTTTCAATTAATATTATTTTCAGAAATAAATCACTTTCACGCAGCATTGCAATGTGGTTTATTCATTTTCACAGAAAACTGAATTAAGACCTTTGGGTTCATTTGTGTCACTTGACAATATTTTAAATGACCAGAAATGAACCAATCACATCTCTGTTCTGTAATCTCCATAGAAATAGAATAAACAGATAATCTTCTCCTTGTCATTGTATGCCATCATAACCATTGAATGATATCCTGTAATGGTGCATTGTGAAAACATAGTGAACGCTTTGCATTCATAATGCAATATAGAAATGAACTGCATTGCAAACTTCATTATAAATGGTTTTGAGTTTGTCTGAAGCATTCAGAAATAAGACAACATTTTTAAACGATTCTAGTGTGACAACACCGTGAAATGCTGTGAGTTACGAAATGAGTGACAGGGATGTTTGTTTGCTTTTGAAAATGTCCCTACCCTTTGCAAGTTAAAAATTATACTTACCAAAAAGACAAAAGAGTTTTTTGACGCATAATTGTTTTCAGGAAGTTGATCGGGGAGACGTTTTCCATCATGGTTGACTGCAGAATTTTCACAATATCCTTCTGTGGTCTCTTTCAAAATGCAAGTAGCATCAGGTGTCTTTCTGAGTTCTTCAACCCCATTTAAACCAGTGCAATTACAACCCTCCTCTTTAACACGAAGATCTCTTACAGGGCCTCGTATCTTCAATATTAACTCTCTTTCAAGCATAGAAGTTTATGTGCATAAACAGAGGCGCTGCAAAGCCATTCCTGTTTGATCGTCTAAACTTAGCCGTGTGTTTGAATGAAATGCCCCACAAATTTAATTATAGTCTGCACCGGGCTGTTAATCACTGATGCACGGGTGACATGCATTGAAATATACTAGATATCCAAAATATACTTTGGGTCTGAGCCTATGGAAATCTCATCGCTAGCAGTGGTACAAATTGAGATTCCCTTTATCCAGACCACACTGGCATGAAATGAAAGTGTCGACCGGCCAAATCAAATATTTGCCGCCCTGTCTGTTGTGGGTATAATTTGGCTATTAGCAGGTGGGTCAACGTTTTGATTTAATCAATGGCTAAACATAGTATTCAAACATACCCCCCCACCCCCCGGCAGCGCTTTTCAGTCAATAAGACACAGTCAAAACATTTCTCCTGTTTCTGGCGAACCGGTTGACGAGAGTTATTTCAGTTCAGTGGCTCCAGTCTCGTATCGCTCACAGCCCAATTTGGAGCAGGACCCAGACACCAAGGCTACTGCGAATTCCCCTCCACGCTGCGAAACGAGACCTCCGCTCGCCTCTTAATGACACTAATAGAAATCGCAGCTCTGTGTAACGAGCAGGCAGGAGCCCGATGCTCGACATCATTAATATGTATTTTCAAAGATGGAATTTCCAATGACTGCCAGCTAACCAAATAAAAAGACTCCGGTTGGTTTGGGTGGCCTGAAAATGATCCGGCCTGCTTCACGCTGGGCTCCGGAGCCCCGAGCATCAAATCAGATTGTCCTGAGTTGAAATCAAAGTTTATTTGTAAAATGTACAACATTTGACAATCACATCAGTACAAATACAGTAGAGTTCCAGCCCTTCGGTGTTTGGATGACTAATGATGCATTCCAGAGCTTTACAGATGTACACTTCTGAAATCAGTGAAGAGCCACATTTATTGCTTATTCTTAATAAGTGTATTTTTTTTTTTTTTTTTTTTTTTTTTACTCTCAAAAATCTAGATTTTGACATTATTGTTATGTGAGTAAATAGAGGTACATTTCTAGTTTCAACATTATTTATACTTTGGACCTTTGTTTTGTTGGACATGGTTTTCAGCCATTGAAAGCTCATAAAATGTAACAATTAACGCATGGAGCCACATTGAGAGCCCCATATCTCTGCGATTTTAATATATAGGGCATTAAAAATGGAGATACAAAAAGGAAAGTTTGTTCTGAACCTTAACCTAAAAGGATATTAATATATTGTTAATACTTCTTGAGTTATAGGCACTCCAACTTTGTAAAAATGACACAAAAAAGTGTTTTTTCTCATTTTTGGGCTCACACCACGGGCATGTAATGCAACAAGAGGTGCTGACGTCAACTGATTTTAGTAATAGACGTTCCTGTCTCGGTGTAAAAATAAAAATAATGATGCTGTCACCTTTCTAAAATAATTTTTTGTTACCTGTAGTTTTGCTCCAAAATCAAAGGTGAAAATTGTCATTGTCCAGCAGCAATCCTCTACACAATAATGGATTAATGGTAAATATTGATCCATGGCATTTAATACCTTGACTTTCAACATTATTTCTATGTATCTTTTTTATAAAAAAGTATTAACAAAATAAAAAATGTCACTCTGGGAAGTTTCTAAAAATGGGTTGATTTGATACTGAATAACCCTTATATACTGTACATACAGAACATATACAAGTTGGCATAAGTAGGCCCAGACAGATTCTGTAGAGTTTTATTTGTATTTTATTTATTTATTATTTTTAGCATTTCATATGCTTATTTTACGGGAAAATTTGAATGCAGCGTAGTCTATTTAGTCATGGTAAAATGTTGTAAACAGTGCTGAGAGCACTGGCAAATTAGCCAAAAGGGTGAGTGATGTTTAATACTATGCGAAAGATGGGTTTTCTAATTTTGCAGAAATCTGTGATACTTTATGCAAAGTTCTGTAGGTGTAGATTCAATTATATATAACAGAATTTGTAATGAGTAAAGGAAAAGTACAGTTAAGTAGGACTGATAAGGGATATGTAAATTGTAAATAAGAAACTTAAATCTTGAGCTTCACTTTTGAAGGTCCGATGTTTCTGTATTACCATCTCAGAGATGCGTCTCTCTTTAGACCGTAATAGAAATCATTTGCAGCATAAAGGCTGGTAAAGAGCTCAAATGAACTGCGATGTGAACGTGTGAAGAATTGGTCCAGAATAAGGAAATGTCTAATTATAGGTTCTGACCTGCAGCTTAACACATTCAGCTGTAAATCCAAGTGAAACCTGTTTAGTTGCTATTAAGAGAATTCATTTCAGCGCACGGCTCTCTTAAAGTCGACACAGACAGTCCTGCTCTTGTTACTCCACTTCATCACATGGCAAGAAACTTGGAAATAATGATGGCTGTCTAGTAAAGTTGAATCTTTAGTGGCTGATAAAACTGTGGTTTAAACCATGACATCACACCAGACCACTATAGATACCACAACATCTTCATGGAAGAGATTATTATGGGATAAAAAAAAAGAAATGATGAAAACTATGGGGCAATTCCAAATGCCATTCTTGCTACCTTGAAAGGAAGGTTAATCATAGGATTTGTTTCATTTGTTCCAGACAAAAGCGAACAACAGAATGCCTTAACGAAGTGTCCATCAACATAGAGTTTTTGGAAAGGTATCTCAGATTAATACAGTAGAATGCAACAGTTCGGTTACAGAAGTAAAAATCCTGCTATTTTTTAACAAAGAGAAATGTATTTTTAACAATAACTTATAAAAACCTTCCAACCGTGAGCTTCAAGGTTGTTGAAGCCATCAGTACATGTTATTTCAACTTGTGTTTAATAGAAAATTCCTGATGAAGAACTACACTACCCATGATTCATTAGAGAAATATCCACCAATCATAGAATTGCAGCCTTCGTAGTGCGCCAGAAGAGCTCTGAAGCGACCACCCCATGATGCACTGTGAATGATGCAATTAAGTCGCTCTCCCTACAATCTCAAACGTCTTATATATTTGTATATATATATATATATATATATATATATATATATATATATATATATATATATATATATATATGAATATTATCCAATAAACTTAAAATATACAGTATAGTTTCTCTACTTATAATCAAAAACTTTAAATTAGTAAAGTTATGTTTTTTTTAATTGTTTTTAGTTTATTTACATCATGTGCAGTGCTTCGTGGGAATATAGTTCATTCCCTGACTTTTGATAATGACTTTCAAGAGCTGTCAGTCTGTCAATCCTTTCCGTGTCTGGGCCGGGTGAGGTTTCGCGTGTTGAGTCAAATTAAGCCGCAGGCTCTACTCCTGGTACCTTTGACTTTTTATTTGATTTTCAAATATTATTTTTGCTTTAAATCGAAGTTTGTAATGTTGTGATTCACCTCGGAGCTGGTTGGTTTGGTTCATAGTTTACAACTGAAATCTCCATGACAAAAATGAATGGGAAAAATACTTCCGGAACCAGGACGGCTGAAAAAGTGCGCTCTATATGTTGAGACAACTATAACTAATCCATTCATGGGTTGATTTCCCTCAAAAATGTAAACACTTTGGCGCTATCAAAACATTGCTTTGTTGCTTCGAGGATCCCAAACAGCCCGACATGGCAACACTGACTCAACCAATGACGTATTGTAAGTTTGGGACTGGACTATCTATTTGTCTAAATGACATGTAGAGTATCTGGGAAACCTGTTTGAAAACAGTCAAAGTTAGTAGTGTAGAAATTACACACTTCAGATTTAAGCACTCAACGTGACAAGTGAGCAATGTTGATATACATGACACTTTTATTGTCTTGATTCTCTGGGTTTGACCTCTAGCCAGCAGTCATTCTGTTTAATGGATCCAGGTGCACGACTCTGGAATTAGTTTTACAACATCTCATTATGTAGTTATGTTTGAGGCTTCTGCAGGTAGAAATCGCTGTTTTGTTGGCTCTGTTATCAGCTTATTGAATTCCGTGCATCATTTAAGACCAGTGGTGCATAATTCATCTCTTTAAGAATTATAGGATGTATTGGGTTTTATAGTAATAGATGATGTTGAGAATAATTATTAGTGGTGTTTGCAAAGCATTTGATCAAACCTCTTACTGGATATTAAGTACTGCATTTCAAATATAGAGTAACAGGTGATTTTGAGAATAACTGATATTCTATCCCTCTTTTTTATACAGAGAATCGAGAAAATGACCAGAAACATGGATTCCAGTCAATACAGTGATTTCTGTGAGAGTCGACAGCTCAGTTTCTGTGAGTATTAATTCATGCAATCACACGCGGCATCCTCAGGCTGTACGTGTATTTTGTAGTTGCTAACACTGGTGCTATTGAACTAAAAATTAATTAGTGCAAATTAAAATGTATTAGCACACAGAAGAGTATGGTCGACATGGTTTTATTGTTATTTATTTATTTATTATTATTATTTATTCCTTTTTTATTATTTACTATTGCAATTAACTACTAGCTACTACTAATTTGTATTACTATAACTATTCATCACAAGATAAATCACGGTGTTGCAACACCATCATATTTTCCTTGACTGACCATTTGCCCCCACCACCACAAAATATGTATTTCCTTATTTCCTGCTATGTAATTGACCCTTCGCTAAGCTCCACCCCCCTTAATTACGGTTGCTCGCTCTTCAAGCTCTGCAGAACTCATTGGAATTTACCTTTGAGGAAATGTAGGTGTCATTGCAGATGTTATATGTTCATTTGGGAATGAGGGCTGACACAGTTTAATCCATAACATGCTCTTTTCCAGATCTATTTAAAGATTATAAAAAAAGAAAAAAACTGCGGGGATCTTCTCTGGGTAACTCGTGTCACTATTACAAATGACCCGGCAACAATGTGTTTAATTATTATTTTTTATTTAGATAAAATCTCACTGAAAAGTACTCAAACACACATTACTTCCATAGGCTGTCATTGGAAAATAGCAAACACGTGTCAGAGTAATGGCAGCAGGGCAACAGTTGCTAAGACAGGATTGGTCAGAAGTGCTTTTAAGGCGGGGCTTAGCGAAGGGCCAATGTGTGCAGTGAATGTGCGACTCTTTAGAGCGCATTCATAAAACGTGTCCACTGCAACATGTTAAAGATATCAGACTTTGTTGCAATGCTCATCGTATGCAGAAGCGACACTTATCGCACACGTGCAATACAAACAAAATTTGTCGTCACATACTTTTTATCACAAATGCGAGCAAAAGTTTTGCACTGTGCAGCCTTGCCTCAGAGGTTCACTGCTTTTAGATTATTGATCTCCCCTACCCTGCACACTTATATGGGTGAATCACATGAAAACATGTCCAGGTCACATTTCACCTCAAAATCAAAAGGAAGAATTAAGAACTTGTCTTTAACTACTATGTAACTACTATGTACTTAAGCATTTGATACAATGTAATTAATATGTACATACGTGTTGCATTGTACTTGCATTTAAAGTACCTGCATTTAGTAACATCTGTAGTTAACCTGTTAACCTTAACCCTACCCCAACCCTTACCCTAAACCCTAACCCTTAACCCCTAAACCAGAGCAGTACACATTCACATTCAGTAGCAACAAATGTGAATCTCTTAAGAATTTAGCAGAATGCATTTACACAACGAGTACATTGTATTGCATGTATTTTAATGTTAGAACATAGTAGTTAAAGATTCCTGATATAAAGTGGGACTGAACTTATTTTTTGCATGAAAAGTTTGTTGCAGATTAAATTCACATATTTCTTTAATCGTTCTCTAATAGTTTACAAAAACGTATATGACTGGTATATCAACATGCCACATAATTTTACTATGATTTGCTCCGTTTAGCAAAGAAGGCTTCGAAATTCCGTGAGTGGTTGGACTGCAGCAGTCTGGATGTGAAGCCCAACGCCATGTCCATGGAGATCCTCTCATATCTGGCCTACGAGACGGTGGCTCAGGTGGGCTATGGTCACACCACAGTCAGTCGGTTCATTTTCTCCTCTAACCAAAGCTAAAGCGTGAAATCACACTGTTCCAAACCACCAAAGTTCCTCAGATAAACTATAATGACAAACTGTCTCGTTTACAGAACCACTTTTCGTGCATCTTTGTTTTCAGTGTAATAATCCTTATGCGAAATTTGACTCCTAAAAAAATAAATAAAAAAATATATGAATTTGGAAGCAGTCCAGTTGGGTATATCAAGTGTCATTACTCATAAATTGATGATATTTTTTTATATTTTAGGTTGTTGATCTTGCCCTGTTGGTTAAACAAGATATGACTCCCAAAACGGGCGACCCTTTTCAGCACGCCATATCAGCCACTTTCATTCAGTACTCCAACTCTTCTGCTGAGGTACAGAAAATTGTTTGGTTTTTGATAGTAAATGTCAACATTCATCAAATCTTCTTTAGTGTTCCATGAAAGAAAGATGAGTGTATGATGGCAACATTTTCATTCCTTTAACTGTTGCTTGAGAACTAAGAGAATCCTTGTCTTTGAGTTCTGCTTAAGCGTATAGACTTCGGTAAAAATTTGGTTTCCATTGTTTCGGTTTAAACAGCATATACAGTAAGTGAAGTCTTCACCAAGAATCCATCTGTGTTACATTACTGATGCATGCTTATTGTCAAATCCACTTTTAAAATATTTGTTATTTCATGTTAGTCGCCACTTGCTGGTTTTATAGACTAACTATGCTTCAGCAGCTTTTTCTGAGCGCTTGTCCATTAGAAATGAAAGCCAGTGGGTCTGGGTAGCTCAGCAAGTAAAGACGCTGACTGCCATACCTGGAGTCGCAAGTTCGAATCCAGGGTGTGCTGAGTGACTAGAGTCAGACTTCCTAAGCAACCAATTGGCCCGGTTGCTAGGGTGGGTAGAGTCATGTTGGGTTAACCTCCTCGTGGTCGCTATAAGGTGGTTCTCGCTCTCGGTGGGGCGCATGGTGAGTTGTGCATGGATGCTGTGGAGTATAGCATGAGCCTCCACATGCGCTACGTCACCGCGGTAACACGCTCAACAAGCCACGTGATAAGATGCACGGGTTGACGGTCTCAGATGCGGAGGCAACTGAGATTCGTCCTCCGCCACCCGGATTGAGGCGAGTCACTACGCCACCACAAGGACTTATTGGGCATTCCAAATTGGGGAGAAAAGAAAAAAAGAAAAGAAATGAAAGCCAAATAAGACTATCCAGCCCCACAGGTGTGACCTCAGGCCAAGTAGGGCTGCCAAGTTTGTCCAAGGTGGTTTTGAGCTGCGGGATCCGTTCCATGGATGGACTTCTCTGTCACTTCAACCACAAAAGCCTCATCTTTCTCTCATCTTCTTTCGGATTCGGCCAAGGCCACTTTAGCTCTGGGAGTACACATGGTATTTTTTTAACCTGAAATCCAGAATTGTTTTTTTCTGGCTGAAAACTTGTGGGTCGATCTCGTTCCCATGTGATGAGAGTGACAGAATGAGCGATAAGAAAGAGTCATGTTGTAAGACCGCAGGTGATGTTTTTCAAGCTTATGTTGATGTTTGCACCAGTGTCCTTAAGTGTCCCGTTATTACGCTGCTTTCTGTAATTTCATTTGAAATGTGAAACGAAAGCAAACTGATTTTTGTGACTCAATATTGCGTGATGAAGTATTCATGGGAAGGTCAGATACATTGTGATCTTCGTAAACTTGGCTGGTCGTTTTACGTTGTTTTTTCCTCATTTATGCATCTGAAAGTGTAGTTGATGTGGTGTAGTCCTTTGCTTTGATTCTGTCACCTGGCGGTTATTGAATAACTTGATCAAATGCTTGCACACAAAGCCGTGGCGTAGTGGTTAGCGCTCATTGAACAATGCACTGCCAAAAATAATTTTCTTAATTAGTATTTTTGTCCTAATAATTAAACATTCATAAAACAAGATCAATTTACTTGTTTTCAAATAAATAGTGCCTAAACTAAATTTAGTGAGGTTTATGCTTCAAACAAGAAAAAACTATTTGCAAATAGGTTAGGAAATTGGTCACACTTTCTATTAGAAGGCCTTAACTACTATGAACTAACATACAAGACTATGTATTTACTGTGTAACTACATGTTGTTCTGCAAAATACCCACATTTGCTGCTACTGAGGTTGAGGTACGGGTAGGTTTAGGAGTAAGGGTGAGGTTAGGATTAGGGGTTAGAATTAGGTATTGGGGTAAGGGTTGGTTTAGGGTTAGGGGTAAAGTTAACAGTGTAACTACAAATGTAATTAAATGCAAGTACTTTAAATGTAATTGCAATGCAACAACATGTATGTACATAATAAGTACATTGTATCAAATGGTTAAGTACATAGTAGTTAAGGCCACCTAATATAAATTGGATCCATTTAGTTTAGTTTTCTTACCCCATTGGCAGATTTTTCTTTTTTGTATTTGTTTTGAGCATGAATTTGAAAACTTTTCTTAGATTTCTCTGAAAACAATGCCATTTTGCTTAAGTAAATATATCTTGTTTTGAGAATATATAGATAATTTTTTACTAGGAAACGACAAAAATACTAATCAAGAAAATATTTTTTTTGGAGTGGGGTGCTTATGCGAGCAACTCTGTATGACTATATTTCTTCTGTTAAACACAAAGGACATTTTCGGCAACGTATTCTCATAACAACTCATAATAATTTGCACGAAATGGCAAAATCTTAAGATATCGGATGGCTTGTCTCATATGAAAAGTTATGGCTTTTATTCCCATAGAGACCAACCAATCAACAAACAGAGTTTCAAATTGATACAGTACAGTAGGGCTGCACAATTATGACAAAAATCATGATTTTCGGGGCCTGGGTAGCTCAGCGAGTATTGACGCTGACCTCCATCCCTGGAGTCGTGAGTTTGAATCCAGGGCGTGCTGAGTGTCTCCAGCCAGGTCTCCCAAGCAACCAAATTGGCTCGGTTGCTAGGGAGGATAGAGTCACACAGGGTAACCTCCTCGTGGACTCGATTAATGGTTCTCGCTCTCAATGGGGTGTGTGGTAAGTTGTGCGTGGATCGCGGAGAGTAGCATGAGCCTCCACATGCTGTGAGTCTCCGCGGTGTCATGCCACGTGGCGATTCCCTCTTTCGTTTCCAAACCGCAATGTTTTCTTTCTCTCATGGTACACAAAACGTATTTTCCTACTAAAATCATGGTTAGCTTTATGTTTGGGTAAGGGTTTGAACTTAAGAAAAATCGTAAAAGCATTGTTCGTTGGATTGTTTGTTTTTCTTAATGGGATTAAAAGACGCATGCATTTATATGAGCCAACTTGTATGATATCGCCATCTTGCGCTTTTATTATGACTTGTCATGAGACCGGGTTGGAGCTTCTGTTTCCCATCCAAGAAAATTGGATGATGATTTATATCACCAAGCTTAGAAAGGACATGGTCATGATTTGTCATGTGATATGTGAGAACCAATGTTTGTTCATGTATTATTTATTTTTTACTTGTATTACTGGGATGTTTAGCCTTTATTCATACGACAGTAGAGACTGGAATTGAACCTGGGTTCTTGTGAGCCATCAGCTCTTTTATGTCAGGAACAAATGCGCTACTTTCGACACCACAACAAGGACATTTTTGTTAATGTTTTACTGCTCTATCGTCAGGCCTCAAGCACCAAAAAGGAATCCGACTCCCCAGAGAACACCCCCCCATCCACCCCCAGTGGCCCTCTGACAGCGGGAAACCAGGGTAGGATGCACTCGATGGCGCAGGGCAACGGAGGACTCGCGCAAGATGGCAGCAGTAAGATTAAACAGAGGAAAAGAAAAAAGGTAGAGTCCAGCTAATCACATTTCACCATTCAGTCAGTTCCCAGTGGAGAAAATCGAGTCCCGTCCTACATTTGTTCTTGTTGAATATCCTAAAATAAGTCAGATCATGAAAGGTAAAATGGTTTTAATTTTAATTTGGATTTAGATTAGCATGGATTAGGGAATAGTTCATCAAAAGGTCATTATTTACTCACCCTTATATTGTTCCAAACCCATGTTTTTCTTCTGGCTTTTCTTACATTTTCAATTTATTATTATTTTTCTTAAATATGTTCTATTTAAATTACAAAAACCAAAAAAAGCACCATTAAAGGATAATAAAAGTGGTCCAGACATCTCTGTATTTAAAGCAGGGTTATTTTAGTTTTCAATTTTTAAATTTAGTAAATTTATTTGATTTCCAATTTAGTTTTCTTTTCATTAGTTTTCACTCTATGAATGTTAGTTTTAGTTTAGTTTTAGTTTTTTTTCTTGGTTTCCTTGGAGGGGTGGGCGATATGACCAAAATCTTATATCACGAAATGAGTAATTTTATATCACGATAACGATATATATCATGATATAGTTAACTTTTGTTCTGAAAAATTAATAAAATTGTATTAGATATTAAGCCATGTCACAATGTGTAATTTTGAGTAATCCAGTCAGTGAATTAAATACTTCATAAATTTCATCTTATATAATTATAATATACTTGCTTTATTTGCAAGTTGACAAACTCAGAGTAAAAAAAATAAAATAAAAAAAATGCCATATTTCAGTCTGGTGATGTGCTCTAATCTTATAATAATAATAAGTAAGAATGAATTATTATTATTATTATTATTATTATTATTATTACATTTCCTCAAACGTAACATCTTCTCAAAGCAATGCAACAAAGAAAATAACATATAAATAAAAAAGTACCCATAAACGGGGCCTGGGTAACTCAGTGGTAAAGACGCTGGTTACCACCCCTGGAGTTCACTAGTTCGCTAGTTCGAATCCAGGGCGTGCTGAGTGACTCCAGCCAGGTCTCCTAAGCAACCAAATTGGCCCGGTTGCTAGGGAGCGTAGAGTCACATAGGGTAACCTCCTCATGGTCGCTATAATGTGGTTCGCTCTCGGCGGGGCGCATGGTGAGTTGAGCGCAGATGTCACGGTGGATGGCGTGAAGACTCCACACGCGCTATGTCTCCATGGCAATACGCTCAACAAGCCATGTGATAAGATGTGCGGGTTGACGGTCTCAGACGCGGAGGCAGCTGGGATTCATCCTCCACCACCCGGATTGAGGCGAATCACTACGTGACCACGAGGACTTAAAAGCACATTGGGAATTGGGTATTCCAAATTGGGGAGAAAAAGGGGAAAAATCCCAAAAGAAAAAAAAAAAACATGTATCCATAAATAAACACCTAATTGGGCTCTCAGTGTTTTTTGTAATCTCTATAAAGAAAATATAAAATATCTGAAGGAAAATACGGTATGGATGGTTTGTTTCCTGATATCAAACATCATTGGAACTGACTTTTAGAAAGGGTTTTGATGTGTATTTTAAAAACCTACATGAGATTGACATCGAGAGAAACCAGAATGAGTAGCGGGTATGATCTGCACTTTTTCTGTCACAGGAGCACAAATGAAGGGACTGGGATGACTTCAATACTCGCGTGTACTTGCGTGTTTCAGACTGCGCGTGTTTGGATGGGAGGCATGTTTAGAGCGCGGGATGAGTCTCGTTGAAATTGCCTTGACGGTGGCTCAAGTGAAATTTCGGCCTCAGAAGCGGATTCAGTTTTCCGATTTTTTCTCATGTTCTAGACCTGCTTTTCATCTAATGACACGTGCAGCTGTCAGTGAAAAACTGTGTTTCATTATTTCTCTCAGTCTCACGAGAAGCTCTGACCACTGATATATACGCACACACACATGGATATTTATATATATCGACATACACAATGTACAAACCTTGCAAATCACTGTTTTCTGCTCATGTTTTCTAAAGCCAAACCAATTCCACACCACGGACGATGCACTTTTTCCTTCATAATCGTCTCTCATCTTCTGTGTAATGTGTACGTGTTATGTCCTGTACACATTTCTCGTGTGGCAGGTTTGTGTTGCCGTGATAGAGGTGATAATCCAAAATGTATACCGGTCGGCAAATTTTTAGCGGTTTTCATGTCTACTGGTATATCCCCCACTCCTATTTCCTAGTTTAGTTTAGTTAGTTTTTATTTTACTTTTAGTTTTTGAGTATTTTATTGCTGCCCAAGCTAAAACTTTTACTGATTTCATTAATTTTCTCTGGACAGTTTCGTGTTATCTAGTGGCATTTTCATCTTTAATGAAGGTGGCTTGTAAATGTTTAAAATTTTATAGCAAACTCTGTATCAAAAACTTGAAAGTTAATTTGAGGTCATTTTGGTTTTAGTTAGTTTTTTACAAGCATGTTAGTTTTTATTTTTATTTCATTTTACAAAAATTATTTTATTTCGTATTTTAGTTTTCGTTAACGAAAATAGCACTGATTTAAATACTTAAGTGACCCAGTCCTAATTCATTTTTATTATATGGAAAACAACATCCAGCAGGTTTTGGAATGACGACAGAACTGGCATTTTTGGGTGAACTATTACTTTATAATTGGCTCAGAAACATTTGTAGTTTCCTATACATGTCATGTTAGTTTTACTGAATTCAGTTTATTGCAAACATCAAAATAGGGGTGCTGTTTTTCCCTCCTCTGCTAAAAGATACTAAGTTAAACTGTTCCCTTCCCTCCGATAAATTCAGAGAAAAAACAAATATAGCCAATCACACACAGCACTGATGTTTACTGTCAGAGCTCTATATATCAGAGTCACTGATGTGCTGGAAGTTCATAAAGCATCAAATGACATGTAGCAGTTAAATCTCTCCAGAGGTAAAGGGCTGACCCATCTGCCTGCTCCAATTTTGATTCCGTAGAAAGTGTGCATTTGTGTGCGCCCTGTCCTCGTCGGGCTGTGTGTTTGTGCATTAAACTGCAGGTCTCCCACTGTGTTTTTGATTTAGCAATAATACGAGCTGTATTTTTTCTCTCTCTTCTCTATTGCAGAGTGCAGCAGCCTGCGGCGCAGAGGCTCAGAGCAGTGCCATCCAACCAACCCACATCAGAGAAGCCATCAGGCGCTACAGCCACAAAATGGGCCCGCTCTCCCCCTTCTCAGTACGTAATAACAGAGCCATAAAAGAGTTATATTTATAATCGCAGCGCAGCACCATTTTAAAGTGGTCAAGTCCTGAAGTATTGGAATTGTTTAGCGCAATTTGTGGTCAGTGTAATTTTCCTCATAAAAGTCACAGAATTCTACTGGAGATTTAAATAAGCAGAATTTCAGTCCTTTTTGGAAATACAAAAGAGATTTAATTTTGTTTTGTTTTCCGTAATTTCTGTTTACAGCCGAGAAATACTACTTATTTTGCATATTACGTACAGTATGTGACTTTGCAGCTCACCGACTGCAAGTTATAATTTTCCATCGGGCACAGAAGTGTGGGTGCCTTAAATGCTAGCTTGTGTTGGAGAAATGGCTTTTGGAGGCTTTAAAGCATTCTCACAGCCAATTTGGAGGGTTTTGCTATTGTGGTCGGTGTGTAATGCACAGGTAATGAGCAATTTACCAATGACAGAGCTACTTGAGCGTGCCCAAGCCAATAATCGCTAGAAAACCTGGCAGTTTCAGTTCTTTCAGTTTTAGTAATTTTTGTTACTATTCATTGTTATGTAATGCAATTAGTAAATGGTGAACCAAATTTTTAATGCAGCAGATCACGCTTTTAATAGGCAGGCACTGATAAGGAATTTCTGGGTCAATGCCGATTACCGATAATTTTACTGCGTTTTAACTCTTTCAACTGCAGCGGCTAGCTTATTTATTAAAAACCACTCACTTGACACAAATAGGTGTCATTTAAAAATGTATAATATGTACTTTACAATGCATATACTGTAAAAGATCTGACCAACTCTTAACTACTAAATTGCTTAAGAAATATGATTATACTTTAGGGGTCTGGGTAGCTCAGCGAGTATTAACGCTGAATACCATCCCTGGAGTTCGTGAGTTGGAATCCAGGGCGTGCTGAGTGACTCCAGCCAGGTCTCCTAAGCAACCAAATTGGCCCGGTTGCTAGGGAGGATAGAGTCACATGGGGTAACCTCCTCGTGGTCGCTATAATGTGGTTCTCGCTCTCAGTGGGGCGCGTGGTGAGTTGTGCGTGGATGCCACTGAGAATAGCGTGAAGCCTCCACACTGAGATTCGTCCTGCGCCACCCGGATTGAGGCGAGTCACTACGCCACCACGAGGACCTAGAGCGCATTGGGAATTGGGCATTCCAAATTGGGGAGAAAATAAAAATAAAAATAAATAAATATGATTATACTAATCATAATCGAAATCTGTAAAAACGTCACACAGATCGGATAGTCATATATCTTGGGAAAGGTCTCGAATAGTGAGTGGCATGACATACCATCATGGAAAGAAACATTATCTGTCCGAGTCATGCTTACACGCATGCACACTGTCGTGTGAGAATGGTTAGCTCTTAAATAAATATTGGGTAAAATTAGCGGTTTCAATGATAGTTTCGTTTTCCCACTTATGAAACAGTCAGAATCAGAATGGGAATCGATAAAATCATTGCGCATATCAGAAAGTCACGTGTCATATATCGTTAGAAAAGTCTCAACTTGTGATCGGCATGACATGCTAACTTTCAAGGTCATGCACACTAATGCATAAGAATGGTTAGGTCTTACAAGCGCATTATAATAAAATAAAAAAAATTGTAAAATATCGGTTAAAATTATCGGCTGCAATTCCTGTATAAGGTTCGATAATAGTTTAAATTTCCCAAAGGTCTCAACTAGTGAGTGACATTATTTTGTAAATTGGATAATTTTGTGAGAATAGTTAGGTCTTAAAAAAATATTGGGTACAATTATCAGTTGTTATTCCACTATCAGTTTCGATAATAGTTTTCCCAGTTATTTGTGAGTAATATGTCAACCAATAAAATATCATGCACCTGTACTAGTTTGCTTTTGAAATATGATCAGTATCAGAATAGGAATCGATAAAAACATCGTGCATATCGGAAAGTCACGCGTTTGAACTAGTGAGCGACATGACATGCTAAGTATCCTGGTCACGCACATTAATGCATAAGAATGGTTATATCTTACAGGCACTTTACAAAAAAAAAAAAAATTTAATGATGCAAGCATATACAGTATATCATAACACAGTATCGGTTAAATTATCGGCTGTAATTCCAGTATCGGTTTCAGTAATAGTTTCATTTTCCCAGTTATCTGTGAATAACATATCATCCATCAAAATATCATGCAACTATAATAATTTGCTTATGAAATTGTTTTAATCAGAATAGGAATCGGTAAAAACATTGGGCATATCGGAAAGTCACGTGTCATATATCGTTAGAAATGTCTGAGCTAGTGAGCGACATGACATACTAACTTTCCAGGTCATGCACACTATTGCTTAAGATTGGGTAGGTCTTACAAGCACTTTACAAAAAAAGAAAAACATTATATTCTTACGTATTATTGGTTAAAATTATCGGCTGTGATTCCACTGCTAATATCAATACCAATAATAATTAAAGTTATCTTTTTTGCAGAGACCTCTATGGAAATATGCAACAGACAAACAGTCTAGGATAGTTCCGTCTCTGTCTTTTGCATCTTGTTTATGCCGAATACTCTAAAAATGAAGTTAATGGCGAACTGAAAGCAAACAAATGTTACGATGTTGATGGGGCCTTTGCAAACCAAAACATGATGAAAGTACATTCCGATTAGTTTCTAAATGAACTGAGAAGTACTATAATTTCATTGTCACCGAGCAACCCAAGACAAATGTGACTTGATACGCTCTCGGCCCCATGTTCGCTGGGCCATTTCAATGATTTCTGTGGCATAAACTTGAGGCTGGCATGTTTAACTGTAGGAAACTCAGAATTGTGCAGGGAAACAGTGGATTGCTTAATATATAACACAGGTGCTATATGGTCTTTCAACCTATGACGTTGAGTGAAGACTTCCAGATGTTCCGTAGTGCCACTCCAGTTTGCCTTTGATGAGTAAATCTGAGTTCCTCATTCGTAATGGTACTGGAATAATTACATGGGGGGAAGCAAGTGACTGAGTGAGTGCCGTTAGAATCGCGTTATCATGTAATTGGCTCGGTTTTATTGCGGCTGGAGCCAGTTTAAACCCATGATTAATTGTACCAATAAGTAATTTTCACTCTGGTCTTTAACCACATAGTGTGCCCTAAAAATCAGAAAGATAGAATTAAGCCCTTGTTTGGAACATTGGAACATATACTGGGCTGCTGACAGACGCAAGGCAAATTCTCATTAATGGGTACAGTTATCAGTTGGCGCGTTTGGCAACCATGCTTTGCTGTATATGCAGTACAAGCCAGAAGCAGTTAAGTTGATATAAACATCAAATGCATGCAAAATTCTGAACACTCCCCGAGCCAATCTGGAAACAGTTCTCTTTCACTCAGATTTCAGAATTTTTTTTTTTTTTTTTTTTAGTCGTGGATGTATAGCATTATGTTATTTAAATGTCTATGCCACTGACTGTTGTTGGATGCTTTATCTGCCTCAAATTACCGAAATCTAGTCATTGTGAGATTATTAACTTTGAAATTTAATTAAGAGGGTAACGCAAGACCTTCAATCATTGAGAGCTCATTAGATTACGCTCACGCACAGGGCAACACAATTTCCTCCCCCATTCACAAGGACAGCAAGTCACCGGCCAAGTAGAAATACACTTTTATTTCATTCCAGACTCTGCTGTTTTTTGGGAAAATGGACTCATCAGATATAATTGGGTACATTTGTGTGTGTGTGTGTGTGTGTGTTTGTTGCTGCCAGTTTTGTAGTTACTAGGGCCTTGTTAGATGGTCATTAAGGTGTCATTAGTGGTTTTTATCGTATTGATATGAGATTGCTAGGTGTTCTGTGTTGTTTTTAGTGCAATGCTATACAGTTGCTAGGGTATTCTGGGTGGTTGGAAGGGTGTACTAAATGGTTTTAGTGCATTTACTGTATATCTGGTTGCTAGGTTGTTACTAATTAGTTCTGAGTTGTTTTTAGAGTGATGCAGTGCAGTTGCTAGGGTGTTTTCTAAGCAGTTACTAGGGTGTTCTGTTGTGGTTGCTTGGCGGTTGCTAGGTTGTTCTGAGTGGTTGGTAGGCGGTTGCTAGGGTGTTCTGGGTGGTTGCTATGCATTTGCTAGGTGGTTCTGTGTGGTTACTAGGGTGTTACAATGTGTTACAAAAGATGTTACAATGGTATAGTTTTAGCGCATTGATATGTGGTTGCTAAGGTGCTTTTAGTTGTTTTAGCATGATGCTATACAGTTACTAGTGTGTTCTGGCTGGTTGCTATGCAGTTGCTAGGGTGTTGTGGGTGGTTGCTAGGAAGTTGTTAGGGTGTTTCGGGTTGTTGCTATGCAGTTGCTAGGGTGTTCAGGGTGGTTGCTATGCTGCCAATGGGGCATTCTGAGTGGTTGCTAGGTGGTTGCTAGAATGTTTGGGGTGGTTGCTTTGCAGTTGCTATGGTGTTCTGGGTGGTTGCTATGCAGTTGTCAGGGTGTTCTGGCTGGTTGCTAGGCGGTTGCTATGGTGTTTGGGGTGCTTGCAATGCAGTTGCTAGGGTGTTCTGGATGGTTGCTTGGCTGTTGCTAGTGTGGATTTGGTAGTTACTAGGGTCTTGTTAGATGGTTGCAGTGGTGTCCTGAGTGGTTTTTAGTGCAATGATACTCTTAGTCGTTGCTAGGAGTTTTTTTTGTGTGTGTGTGATGCTATACAGTTTCTAATGTGTTCTGGGTGGTTCCTAGAGTGTTTGGCGAGGTTGTTTTGCAGTTGATAGGGTGTTCTGGGTAGTTGCTAGGGTATTCATAGTGGTTGCTATGCAGTCAATGGGGCGTTCTGAGTGGTTGCTTTGGGGTGTGCTAGTGTTACTCACCCTCATGATATCCCAGGTGTGTATGACTTTCTTTCTTCACCAGAACACATTTGAAGAAAAATAGAAAAATATTTCAGCTCATTAGGTCCTTAAAATGCAAGTGTATGGTGATCCAACTTTTGAGGCACCAAAAATCACAGACAGTCAGCATAAATGTCACCCATAAGAAACCAGCTGTTAAATTAATGTCTTCTAAAGCGACACGATTGCTTTTGGTGTGAAAAAGATCAACATTTAAGTAATTTTTAACTCTAAATCATCGCTTCCGGTCAGCAGTGGTATGCGCATGTGACGTAATTGCATTGGCATTTGAGAACTGACGCACGTGCGACACACCCGGAAGAGCAGTGGTGTTTACAACGGTGTAGGGGGAACGCTGTACAGTTGCTTGTTGGTTTTGGTTTAGATCTGCTATTTTCTGTTATCTGTTATTATCTATTATTTGTGTGCTTATCCTGAATGTCTCAACCGAGAGAAAAACATGAGATTACGTCTGTAACATGCCAACACGATTACGTCACACGAGAGACCACGTGATCTCCACCCTCTAGTGAAGCTTACCAAAAGCGTTGGATTATAGTTAAAAAGTACTTAAATATTTTTGTTTTTTTCGCATCAAAAGCTATCGTATCACCTTATAAGACATCAGTTTAACCGCTGGAGTCGTATTGATGATGTTTATGCTGATTATCTGTGATTTGTTTGAGCTTCGTAAGATAAATCTCCATTCACTTGCATTTTAAGGACCTACTGAGCTGAGATATTTTTCTGTTTTTCTTCAAATGTGTTCTGGTGAAGAAAGAAAGTCATACACACCTGGGATATCATGAGGGTGAGTAAATAATGAGAGAATTTTCATTTTTGGGTGAACTATCCTTTAAGTCCAACAGGTCCACCCTCAAGTTTCTATTATATTCTAGTCTCTAGATATGACTTCGTACCTCCATTTATTTATTTATTTTATTTTTTTATGTCCACCATATGAATGTGCCTAATCACAGCCATAGCACAAAAGGTGCAGGAGCAGTTACATGCCAAAGTTTCCTTTTAGAGAGCAAAATATATGTTCATATACTGTATATCCTCTGTGGATCTGTTTAAATTTTGTTGGCCCTTTTGCATATTTAGATCTTGCTGTGACAGCAACATTTTGAACCTTACTTGCGGTTTCCCCTGATCTCACTTCGCGTAAGACTTTGTGCCAGTGACAACAATTGTTTATTGCCCCATCGTCTTCATCCACTGAACTCACTGTTTCTACAATACCGTGCCCTTTTCAATGCCTCATAAATGTTGCACTATAAACGGCCCATTGGACCAGGTTTTACATCTTTGAATTCCAGTTCCGTCTCTCATATTGGCATCAGATGCCAGTTCCTGCGCTCCTCAGTGTCTACAGGGCCATTCAAACCTTCCCTAACAATTACACCTTTACAAGTGGAGACATTCTTCCCCATGGTTTGAATAGTTTGTTTTTACGCCATGGATATCAAGCGAAAAGACTGGCAGAATCATACAAAAGTGGGTCATTTGGAATGGGAAAATGATGTACGGTAGTCTTCCAAAGAGGCAATATTTTCTCAAAATGATTTTCAAACCTCCCAGTGCAGAAATACAAGCTAAAGTACTGGCGCCGTTTGAAGCAAAGCATGATATTTGTCTTTAAAACAAGCTTGTCAGGGCAAGAACGGCACCCTACAGTAGTATTCAACTTCCTGGATTCTGACCCTTGAACACGAAGGACTTTATTTGTTTTAATTGTGCGCCAAAAATGTTGGCAATGACGGTCTAAAGTCTTTTCTTATTTGTTGACGCATTGATATGAAAATACTATGCCATTAGAAGCATGAAGCTGTAAGTTTGGTGCCAAAAAACTCTAGATTTATGGAGCCGTTTTTTTTTTCTCTTCTTCTTCAGTATAATTTCTGTTGAGCCCCATCTGGAAGTATTTATTTCAGTGCCATGTAATCCATCTTGTGGCGCAGTAAACAGACTGGCTATTATTTTTGAATAAAGTCTCATCTTCAGGCTTTGAGAGAGTGGAGTGCTGCCTGCAAGCCCTCCTGGCTGTTTTCAGATGCTCTTGATTTACGGTGGGTTTTTCCAAACGCTGACCCCAAAATCCCACTTCACAGTGAGGTGGTGTACAGTACGGCCCATTAAACTGGAGTTCTGGGGATGCTCTTCCTCGCTGAAGCGCGCTGGGTCTGGCTGTTTCTCGACTCCCCAAATAATGGCGCTCTGCAGCACAATAACAGCTCTAATTCTTTGCCCAGAAGTCTCAAAGGTGTTGCTTTACTTTAAATCTCCCTGCTTTTACCAAAATAGGGGCCAAATATGGCTATGGGCTGAGGCTGTGCAGTTTTACTTAAAATAATGGTGTTTAATTGAACTGTAGGAAATTACATTGTCTAAAGTGTGTCTTCGCCTGTGAGTCATTTTCTTTGCATAAAATCAGATGACGAAAAGTATAGAAGGTGTTTAGAATGAAATATGTATACTGGGCACTGTAAAATAATGACAATTTGGAACACTGTTGTTCCTCAAAACGGTCACATGCAAGACATAAGGCAGTATATGGTGTATTGTTTACAACATACAATAAATAAACAGTATTGATGGCAACTGTTTGAATTTGACCATTGTTATCGAGAAATAAACCCCAACTGGGTGATCATAGACCCCAACACAGGGTGGTTTATTTTGCGACAAAGACCGGTCGACTGTGCATTATCCCGCTTATTACACAGCTACCTACCAAATAAATAAATGGTCATGAAACATTTGCATTTTATTTGTACTTAAATTATGCTATTGTGTGAGAAGAAAGAGACCACACAGAGTCTTCAAAAAAAGCTGAATTCAACCTCGGTTTGTGTCAGTGTTCTGTTGTTGTTTATTTAGTGAAAATGACCACCTGACTTCTCATTATCCTGCTTATTACAAAGCTACTGGTCAAATAAATGGACATGAGACATTGATTTGAGCTGAAATAATTTCGGTCGCAGAGTGATACGAGAAGTAGGAAATACCCAGATGACGGGTGGAATATGACTTTGTTGTGGAATATGAAATATCAGACCGCTCATTGCCAATAAGAGCATTCCATTGCACCATTTAATCATTTTGTATATGATTGTATCGCCACCCATGAAACCTGCACCCAATGATTTTGCGGACACAGATCCACTCTGAGAGAGAGAGAAAGAGAGAAACGGTCTGAAGTTCATTATTGCATTAAAACCCACACTTGGCCTTGTCTATTTTCCTAAGCCTCTGGATTTCAGTTCGAAGACATTTGAAGGAGGTATTCACCCGGGATGACTGTACATCGATATAGTTGAACTTGCAGGCAGACTCAAAGACTGGCAGTCGTTCGTTGGGGAAGTTCCACTGTCATGCACGGCATCTTGTGTGTGCCGCAGCCTTGATCCAATTCCATCGGCTCCAGGCAGACAGGACCTCTCCATGTATCCCTGTCCTCTCCCTCCTCCCGGAGTTCTTGGAGTTGTTGGGCGCCAGCACACACACAATTCCTCATGCACATGTCCACATCTGTCAAACGGCACTCATGAATATGCATTAGCAGGAGTTATGCTGATGGCAACGTCTCATTACAGTCAGCGAAATGCACACTCATGCCACTTTTCATTGTCTTGTCTTTATTTAGCATTCCGACGCTTCATTTTTGCATTTTTTAAGGGTCAGTTCACCCAAAATGAAAATTCTCATTATCCACTTACACTTGTTGTTCCACAGGGCACTGTTTTAAGTCTTCTGAGCTTTGTGAGTCCTTTTTCGCAAAAAAATCTTTGCTCCAGCCGCAACGCTCTATCATTTGCGCTCATGTTCAATTAAAACAAAGTTGCATGATGGGGTCAGGGTAGCTCAGCGAGTATTGATGCTGTCTATCACCCCTGGAGTCACGAGTTAGAATCCAGGGTGTGCTGAGTGACTCCAGCCAGGTCTCCTAAGCAACCAAATTGGCCCGGTTGCTAGGGAGGGTAGAGTCACATGGAGTAACCTCCTCGTGGTCGCGATTAGTGGTTCTCGCTCTCAATGGGGCGTGTGGTAAGTTGTGCGTGAATCGCGGAGAATAGCATGAACCTCCACATGCTGTGAGTTTCCGCGGTGTCATGCACAACGAATCACGTGATAAGATGCGCGGATTGACGGTCTCAGAAGCGGAGACAACTGAGACTTGTCCTCCGCCACCCGGATTGAGGTGAGTAACCGCGCCACCACGAGGACCTACTAAGTAGTGGGAATTGGGCATTCCAAATTGGGAGAAATTATTATTTATTTTTTTTAAAGTTGCATGAAGACTTGTCACGCCATGTTTGACTGCAATGATGCCAAGCTCCATTGGTTGTCGTGTGTATCGTAATTGATCGCATCATGCAAATTTTCAGTATACAGAAGTGCAAATGAGATTTGAGAGCTACAGCAGAGTGAGATATTTTCAATGAATAATGACTTACATTTCCGCCTGTTCCTCGCACAAATAAATCGAAAAACTTTTCATTCTCACATTTTTAAGGGTCAATTCACACAAAATGAAAATGTTCATCATTTACTCACCCACGTCATTCCAAAATACGGTACATTCCAAGTCTTCTGAAGCTGTACGTTAGTTTTGTATGAGTCGTTATTTGCTAAAAATTTTGCCTTAATTCCGCCGCAGCTCTCGAATCTCATTTGTGCTCGGGTGCAATTCAAAAAAGGTGCATGAAGACTTGTCCACCATGTTTGGCAGCAGTGAGGCAAAGCATTGGTTGTCGCATGTATCATAATTGATCGTGTCGAGCACTGTCAATATGCAGAAGTTCCAATGATATTTGAAAAGCTACAGCAGAGGGGGAGATTTTCAATGAATAATTGAATACTTATATTTCAACAAATCTATCGAAAGACTTAGAATGTAGAGCAAGTCGTGTGGACTTGAAAAAACAGCAACTGGACACTCTTCTAAACTTCTTTTTTTGTGTTCCAAGTCATATAGGTTTGGAATGACATGAGGGTGAGTAAATGATGACATAATTGTCATTTTTTTGCATGAACAAATCCTTTCAGTCTTTGGGGGAAAGTTCCTGCCCAAGCTCAGTCTGTGACATATCTTTGTTTTTCTTCACCGATATTTATGTTCTTTTTGTGCCAGAGTGTTTAAATGTAATCCTGACCCTTTGTCTAATGTGTATCTTGGCCTGCAGACTTTGCGTAAAAATGACAAAAACTGAACTATTGTAGGTGTTCAGAGCTGAAATATGCACACCACTCAGTTTTATGGAGCGTGCAAAGGATTTTGTTTTGTTTATTGTCGCTAACAACGTTTCTGTGTTCGTGAAACCAGCCGGGCATCGTAAAACAATGACAGTTTGGAACATTGTTCTTCCGCAGAACTGTCGCAATCTCAACAAAAGTGACACGTGGCATATTGTTTACAAAATGCGATACACAATGCCTCATGGCGACTATTTTTATTGGGCATAAAAATAGGGGAAGACAGGATGATATTCTTGCTAACGAGTTACATATGTGAGTTCCCCTCCAGCGCAAGACTGATAATTGTAGTGTCATCTCTCGGTAGAGTGGAGACAGTTTGTCCGCCTGAGACTCAGCGACCAACAAGAGGACAGGACTGCTCTGATCAAAGATAAAACTCTTCTCACTAGGGATCACCCATATTTATTCAGCGCAATCCTGGCAGTGATGCAACTTAACGGGCTAGAAAAGAGAAAGTGCAAACAGTTTCTTCCCTCATGCAAACAAGGCGAGCAAAGAGGCTTCACTTTCAACTCAGCTGCTTTTTTCTCTGCCAAAACGGCCAAAGATTTATTTTATCAGTTAAACTGTTATCCCCTTTTAATATTAGAGATATGTTCCTCTTATAATCATAACTCTATTGATTTTTGAATTGTATATTGCACTGCCGTTGTTTTGCTTTTATGGGGCTTTTATTGGAGCTTGACTGACCCTTGTAACTGTTTAATTTCATTCATATGGGTTTTGAAAGACATGAGGGTGAGACATAAATGATGACAGAATCTCTTTGACTTGTATATATAAATATATACTGATTTCATATTTTTTTCTCTAAATAATTCTGTTTTTGTTTATTTCATATTTTTGATGACTTAAGAGTTATTCTAAAATGTGAAAAATAGTAATATATTTTACTAAAAATAATTTAAAAAGTAATTGACACACTGGTGTTCTAATAATTTAAAGACACTAAAAAAATTAGTAGGTGAATCCAAAATTTCGACTTGTTGTGCAGTATCTAGATAGATAGATAGACAGTCAGTCAGACAGACAGACAGACAGATAGACATACAGTCAGTCAGTCAGACAGACAGTCAGACATACAGAAAGAAAGACAGATAGTCAGACAGACAGACAGACAGATAGTCAGTAAGTCAGACAGACGGAAAGACAGATAGTCAGACAGACAGACAGACAGATAGTCAGTCAGTCAGTCAGACAGACAGATAGTCAGTCAGACAGACAGATAGTCAGTCAGTCAGTCAGACAGACGGAAAGACAGATAGTCAGACAGACAGACAGACAGATAGTCAGTCAGTCAGACAGACAGTCAGTCAGACAGACAGACAGACAGATATTTTATCGAATTAATTACAACATGCAGATTAATTCATAATTGCAATAATTTAACATAATGATTAAATACTTTTTTTAATTTTTAAAAAAATAATATATATATAATAAATAGAATTAAAATAATTACGTTATTGGTGAACATTAATCTATCATTGGCCTTCAGTCCACAACAATTCATTTTACAATTCTTTAATCTGTCTAAGATAGATTTATTATAAGGGCTTTTATAATGACGCATTAATGTACACGTCAGACGGACGCTTTTGGAGCGTCTCACTTTGGTTGCGTGGCATCAAAAACACAGCATTTTTAGGTCACTAGCTGAGTCTGGATTGCATCCTACCATACTACTCTTGCTAATTCTGCCTTAGACAGAAATGGCATATGTAGTAGGAGTAGTATGGGTAGTATGCAATTTCTAACTCAGCCACTGTTTCAAGTTAAACATGTTTGAAACTTGAAAAAAAAAGAACAAAAAAAAAACGTATCGAGATCCCCGCATTCTGGATTTTGGTCCTTCCAGCTATGTTTGAATGCAAGAGAACATTCTCATCTTGTGCTGTCGCTAGTATCAAGCAAGCCTGAGTTTGATTTACTCTCAGTACAGCTGCACGTTGCCTATACAGCTGGAGTTTTGCTTACTGCCCCCTGCTGAAAACAAGTGTTACTTCATGCTTGAATTGCTCCTAAGGTAGGAATATTCCTTATTATGGTCCGGGGGTATGATTAATTGTGTTCATATTTTTAACGAGTTATTTTTTTATATAATTAATCACACAGAATTAACGTTTTAAATAAACAGCCCTAATACACACACACACACACATATATATATATATACTCAGACCATGAGAAAAATCATTAATTCACATCATGCTACCAATGCAAATTTAACAGCTTGCACAAATAACTGCTAACATATGGTGACCATTCACTCTATTGAAGTGCAGGACAGACAAGCATGTGTCCAATAAAGACTTCCAGACCCCTGGCGGCCTTCCGTATCAACCGTTCCCTGATTTCTGATCCATACGCTGTGGATTTGAGCCCGAGCTTGTAATATATACGGGCAATAAAATCAGGGTAAGGGTCAGTTACTGTGCTACTGGAACTCGTTGATACAGCGCCGCTTCTGTACGGGAGACTCTGAGACCGCACGGCCTCTTCCTTCTTGTCCTGTCAGCAGGCGGTATTTCATCAGAGAGCCGCTCTCCATGCAGATGCTTCCTCTGCCCGTGTTGCAGATTTTTTTTTCTGTAGTTTGTCTTGGACCCCATCGACACAGTTTCCCCCTGCAGGGCTGCGGAGGGTCGTCGCGGCCTGCCACCCACTGCCAAGGCCAGAGGCGTGCCTGGATGAGCCGGGCCGTCTGAACCTGAAGACCTCCATGGAGTGTTTGTTTAAGGGGGAGCGGAGGTCTTACTTAGCACTATTTAACTGCAGAATGGAGATTTATGAATGATCGAGCGGAAGTAGAGGTTGCAAATAGAAGGTAGAATTTTTCATCAGTGAGGCCTCTGAATGAGTTCTCCTTGAATTTATATCCTCAGATGGTGCTTTCAATGTAATTGTTCATCAACTGTGGGCACTTCTGGCCATGTGGACTTTTAGGAATCAAGCTCTCTTGATGCTAGCACTATGTTGAATAGGATCTATTTGTGTACTAGAACAACAGAAGTGACCCTAAATTACATATTTATGAACATTACATTTACATATGAAAATGTGTGAATGTACTAAAAATGCTGTAATGGAATATGAAAGTTTAGATGTTGTTTTGATTGTATACTTTGCAGAAATAATTGTTTAAATTGACAATTTATTTACATTAATTGGTTCAATTAAAGTGTTTCACATAAAAGGATAATAAATTGTGTGTTCTACATGGTTTGAAAAGGTTTTGCCCTCAAAATGTAAAAAATTAATAAATAATAAATACCCCCGAAAATTATTTCCAGGGGGTAAAAATTCCCTTTTAAGGGTTCACTTTAAAATTCAAATTCTGCCATAATTTTTGCATCTCTAAAAACTGTAATTAGATTACTTTGCTGATTACATCATACCAAAAAGGTAATCACATTACTAATTTCCTTAAGTTACTTTCTGATACTTTCTTGTTGTCGTAGAAAAGCAAACAGACATGAAAATAATTCATGTTTTAAATGTATTCTATATAAAAAAATATATTATTTTTGAAATGTGTAACCCAAGTAATGTACTTAAAAGCAATTAACACTACTTTTTCCACTTTAAATATAATTGGATTTCATTAACTAATTACTTTGTAATCAGATTACACCCAGAACGTGACTTTGGAAGACTTGAAATATAGTGCACAAGTCATACTGGCTACTTTTAGCCTGAAAGCTCCAGTCCCCATTTATTGTAATTGCCTGGAAAAGAGCGAACAGTACATTCTTCAAAATTTCTCCTTTCTTTTACACCCCCCCCACCCCCACCGTACAACATACGGTTGAGAGTAAATGATGACAGAATTTTCATTTTTGACCCTCGCAGTGTAAATAATTATCAGAAGTGATGAGATGCTTCAGCAGGTCTCGTGTGTAACAGTCAGATTTAAATATAGATATACTCTTCTTTAAGAGACTGTATTTCTCAAGTACTTCCTGTTGAACGTGCTACATTATATACACACATCAGGTGGCTATTTATTTTCAGGATCTTTAGGGAATCTCTCTTGGTCAGCTTCCGTGAGGATGTGTATTTTTTGGGGGGGGGGGGGGGGGTGGGGAGCCTGAAATGTTGTGCAAAGCGAGTGTATAGAGCTTAGAATGTGCTGCGCTGGAAAAATCCAGTATTTAATAAAGCACCATTCATGAGCGCAACATTTGCTCAATCGGTTAAATAAATAAATGCAATAAAGTTGATGAGTTAGATGACAAAAGTTTAAGACTTGTTCCAATCCATAACTCTAAATATGATCAATAGAAATAGTGATTCTTGCCTTAGCAAACACCACTAATTAATTAAGCGTGTATCTAAAAATACACATCCAGCAGAACTCAAATGCAGTCAGTGCAAGATGTCAAACAGAAGTCGTACAGTGTAACAGATACAGGTGTAAACAGTCCGTTTCTGTAGGATCGTATGTTCGTCTGTTCCTTGATTATAGATCTGCTTTGTAGTGTGCTGATCCTATCATTTGACTCGTTTGAAGTCGCAAGCAAATCAAGAGACGACGTTTGAGCATTGATATGCGCGAATCTCGCTTTATGAGTTCCAGGTTTTCCGATGTGAACTGAAAGCTTTCACAATATCCTTCTCTCTCAATCATGTTTTTACCTTATCTCTAAATGGCATATGTAATAATCTACCACCCGAGTGGCTTTGGATTGTGTTGGCTGACACCTCTTCCATCTCATTCATGTGAAACAGCGACCGAACCCTCAAACATGACTCAAATTGCAGATACTTGTTATTTTGATATGTTACCCTTGACTGTCGCCGCCTTTTCAACCCCCGAAATTGTGGTTACCTGAGAGCAGTGATGGTTTCATTCAGAAAAAAATCACATTTCTGGTTCTGTTGGCTGAAAGATGTTATCCAGAGGCTTGTCAGTAATTGTAATGATGTTTGTTTGACCACTTTTTAAAATCAAACTAAATGCTTACGGTAACTCGTACAGCTGTTGTCTCAACTAACTGAGAACGTCGCATTCAATGTACGTTTTCTAATACGGGTTAATGACAAATAAAGATGTCCACAATGATCATTTTTAAAAAAAAATGACAAAACGTCTAAAAAAATCTAGTTTTAAAGCAAAATCTTATAAATATTTTTTTTGTATTCATGTTGGTTACATTGGTGTTTTTGATAAATGTTAATATTGTTTTTTTAACTCCACACCTGGAGTCATGAGTTCGAATCCAGTGTGTGCTGAGTGACTCCAGCCAGGTCTCCTAAGCAACCAAATTGGCCCGGTTGCTAGGGAGGGTGGAGTCACATGGGGTAACCTCCTCGTGGTCACTATAATGTGGTTCTTGCTCTCAATGGGGCGTGTGGTAAGTTGTGCGTGGATCATGGAGAGTAGCATGAGCCTCCACATGCTGTGAGTCTCCGCGGTGTCATGCACAACGAGTCACGTGATAAGATGCACGGATTGACGGTCTCAGAAGTGGAGGCAACTGTGACTTGTCCTCCGCCACCCGGATTGAGGTGAGTAACCACGCCACCACAAGGACCTACTAAGTAGTGGGAATTGGGCGAATTCCAAACTGGGAGAAAAGGGGATAACATTTTTTTTTTAACTTAAGTTTTTATTTAATGACTCTAAAAATGTTCATAATTTTCCACGTGGCATAAAAGTAAAAGGTTGTCTGTAATGATCTTATATTTTTCAGAAATGGGTGGTCTACAGAGATCCACTCTGTGATGTCATTTCCTGTATTTATGGTTTTCTTGTTGTATGTTGGTTAGACCAATATAATTTTTTTTTAAAACAAAAACTAATTTGCAGCTTATTTTTAAGAAATCTCAAGAATTTCAGCCTGTGAATGAAGTATTTTCTTTGTTACGATCCTTACTGATGACATTGTTTATTTTAAAGGAATGTTCCGGGTTCAATACAAGTTCAGCTCAATCAGCAGCATTTGTGGCATAATGTTGATCACAAAAAAAAGTGAATTTTGACTTGTCTGTCCTTTTCTTTAAAAAAAGCACAAATCTGTGTTACAGTGAATTACTTAGAATGGAAGTGAATGTGGCCAATTTTTGAATGTTAAAATCAAGGGCGTAGCCAGGAAATCACTCTTGGGACAAATGTTCGGCCAGATTTTTTTTTACTAAATTTTCCTTAGCAACAGAGGGGCAGTGCATTCAGACAGTTCTTTCACACTTTCAGAAATCAGAATTTATGTGTTTATTTTTATTTTTTTCCCTCCCTTTTTCTCCCCAATGTGGAATGCCCAATTCCCAATGCGCTCTAAGTCCTCGTGGTGGTGTAGTGACTCGCCTCAATCCGGGTGGCGGAGGATGAATCTCAGTTGCCTCTGTGTCTGAGACCGTCAATCCGCACATCTTATCAAGTGGCTTGTTGAGCTTCATTACCGTGGAGATGTAGCGTGTGTGGAGGCTTCATGCTATTCTTCATGCGGCATCGACGCACAACTCACCACACGCCCCACTGAGAGCGAGAACCATATTATAGCGACCACGAGGAGGTTAACCCATGTGACTCTACCCTCCCTAGCAACCAGGCCAATTTGGTTGCTTAAGAGACCTGGCTGGAGTCACACAGCATGCCCTGGATTCAAACTCGTGACTCCAGGTGTGGTAGAATTTATGCATTTTTTAAAACTATTTTATTAATATATAATTGAAGTCATAGAATAATCTCTAATATTCTGGGTGGGCCTGGGTCTAATTTGGGATGGCCCAGGCCCACCCTTGCCTATGCCACTGGTTAAAATACTCACTGTTTCAAAAGTATAGACACAAGACATAAACAATATGTATGTTAATATGAGTTTAGTGTGATAAAATCACTTACAAACATTTCCTGTGTAAAGTTAAAGCCAATTTTACAACTTTGTTGCCATGATGATGTAATGTCAACAAACCCTCAAATGACTGTAAAAATTACAATTTAAACATCTTTACAGCTCAAATAACACATGAGTTATAACAGAAGAATTAATGTAAGTGCTTTAATAAAATTATAAGCTTCAAATTTCTAGTTGTTATATGGTTCACATATTTTATTTCGGAATATATAACAGCTAGGTTGCAGTTATGTTTTGTGATTCAAATATGTTTTGCCTGAATACTGTGTTTAAAAGAAACAGAAGATATACTGTATATAATAACATATAATTCCTATGCTTTTCTTAAAACTGTTGACCTTCACAATGACACCCCTGTGACATTCTGCATGTCTACCATTCATCAAATCAGCGTTTCCCCTGAATAGATTCATAAACCACTTGTTAACCACACTTGTTGTGTAACTGTGTTTCTAATAGAGGATGGTGTGTTGTAACCCACAAAACCAGAAATACTTCGATTAAACTTGAAAGAAAAAAGCGTCTCATTCCAGGCCGTGTCGTCTGAAACCGGAAAACAAGAGACGGCTTTCAGCCTCTGTGAAAGTCGAGCGCTAATTCATAACAGATCTCCTCTCTTCTGCTGTTCCCCCGACAGAGTGCCTACCGCAGGAACGGCATGACTTTCCTGGCCTGCTGAGGTGAACGGAGGGATCTGATGGGGATGGGCTTTCTGTCGACGAGGGTCTCCTGCCCGTCTTCGCTCATCTGTCTGATCGTAGTCTCAGATGAGCTCTGAGGATGGCGTGTTTCTGTCTGTGTCTTTGTGTTTAAGGGTTTGGATAGGAAATCTTGGATGACAGCGTTTGGATTCGTTGATGTTCAGTAAATTCCAGTAATACAAGTTTATGTTATGCATATGTTTATTTTGTATGTATTTTTTTACTGTCTCCTAACATTTCAAAATAATTTCACCACTTTTTTGGATCTTTTTGATAGATTTGTTGATCTGTAGAGCTGTTTCCTGATGCTTTTGGTAATATTTTTCCTACTGTTGAAGTTCTGTAAACAATTCTTAGAATATGCAATAAAATGAAGCACTTAATATTTCATTTAACCATCTCTAAAGAAAGAAACGTTGAGATGTCCCTTGGTACTGAAGGATTACCATATTCATGTGCCATACTTCAAGGTTTTTCTAAGAATGCCATGGTATTAACATGGTACTTTTTGGTACATTTCAGCAAAAAAAAAAAAAAAAAAGATTACAGTGGCAGTACCATGGTGATGATGGTATTAGATACCATGGTAGGTACTGTATACTATGATATATACCATGGTACTAAATGTTTACCATAATCATATACCATGTTATTTTCATGGTAAAACTTGTTAATACAGTGTTTCCCACAGTCTTTGTGAGACTGTGGTGGATGGGTGGGTGGAAAGTTATTGTAACTTTCCACGTTGGCAGTAATAGTACTTTATAAAAGAAAAAAAAATTAAACAGACAAAATAGTCTCTTCAAAGCAGAGATGAGGACACTGGCCCAGAGACAAAGCCAAAGCAGTGGGGTGTGAGGGATCTTTTCTACCAAAAGGTTTGGCTAATATATTTCATACAGTTCATTAGTCGAGGGCACTTGGATATTAAGACTACAAGATAAGATCAACATTTGTTTTCAAGCTGGGTGACAGCAGCCCGGTTTTTGTTTTCAAGTATATTTAAACATTCTGAATGTTTATTTTTCATTATTTTTACATTCATATACCTATGTATGGGACATAGAAGTATTTTTGACTGAGAACATATAGGTTACTGTATGGGGGTTTAGGGGTAACCCCTGAGAGAAAATTTTGAAAATGTAAAATTGATCTTGTGAAAATTGATGGCAAGATGAATGCAGAATATTATCAGAAAATACTGGCAGACAATTTGCATTATTCTGCACAAAAGCTGCTCATGGGACGCTCTTGGACTTTCCAGCACGACAATGACCCTAAGCACAAGGCCAAGTTGACCCTCCAGTGGTTACAGCAGAAAAAGGTGAAGTTTCTGGAGTGGCCATCACAGTCTCCTGACCTTAATATCATCGAGCCACTCTGGGGAGATCTCAAACGTGCGGTTCATGCAAGACGACCAAAGACTTTGCATGACCTGGAGGCATTTTGCCAAGATGAATGGGCAGCTATACCACCTGCAAGAATTTGGGGCCTCATAGACAACTATTACAAAAGACTGCACGCTGTCATTGATGCTAAAGGGGGCAATACACAGTATTAAGAACTAAGGGTATGCAGACTTTTGAACAGGGGTCATTTCACTTTTTTCTTTGTTACCATGTTTTGTTTTATGATTGTGCCATTCTGTTATAACCTACAGTTGAATATGAATCCCATAAGAAATAAAATAAATGTGTTTTGCCTGCTCACTCATGTTTTCTTTAAAAATGGTACATATATTACCAATTCTCCAAGGGTATGCACACTTTTGAGCACAACTGTATATCAAGTTGACTTGTTGACAAATGCATTCCACAAATCTACCTGGCTGCTTTTACACTGAACTACAGCGAAGAAATTTTGTCTTTGTTTCAGTCCACAGTTTCAAGCATTAAATCACCTGTCCCTGCAGTCTGTGTGCATGCAGCAACCTAAAATGCACTCCTTCTGGCTTACTTTGTGCATGTGAAATCTGTCCACGGTTCACGTCACTACGACACATGGTCTGTCGTTTATGAGCCTCTTTCTGGACAGCAGTCACACCGCCGCAGCGTCACAGCCAATGTGCTTTCACGGTCAGGACACAGGGCTTGTCAGGTCATCGCTGCTGTGAGTTATAGCTCACTACCAAAGACAGAAGTAGGAATCTAGTTATCTGTAAAAAGCAATGCGCTTCCCTGTGATTCTCATTCCAGAGTACTGTAGAAGCGATAAAATAGTATAGCTGTAGGCCATGAGGTTATGTTTTTCTATTCTCACGTACGAATTGAGTTTTGCGAATTGTAATGTCATACCTTATGTTGAGGTTCTGATGTTTGGGTTTTATCGAAGTTGCCAAATTTGGTTGATGTGTTCAAGTGCAGTGATTGTGTATAACACATTCAAATTTATATTTTCAAGTTTGTTTGAGGAGAGGTGTTCTATTACTTTTCTAAGCATTCAGATGTGCAATTTTCACCTAGCAGACGATAAATAGGGCATGAGATCCCCATAGACTTATATTAAAGGAGGGACCTGAACCATAAAGAGAGAGCAGAACATCTTTGACTTTACTGTGGGATCTTTTGTAGTTTATGTGAAGCTTAAAAACACAAATCCTGCTTGTTTATGAATATGAAATCATAAGCACCTGGCTTCGCATCATGTTCCGCCATTTCCTAAATTACGTTTCTTGTGTAAACCTTTCAACAATTCAAGCGGCAACAAGTACAGCATGTCCTTTTATATCCAAAACCCTGAAATGTTTATGGTTATCAACCGCAGATAAAATGAAGTAATACTCTTTATTTGAGCTCAATAGTGCATGCCACTGCTGTTATTGTGTATTTGCAATGTAGCGCATGTTAAACAACTACGTATTATTCTGGATTTCTGCCAGACATATTACATTAACAGATATTTAAACCTGCTTTCTAGCATCAACAGGTCAAATAAAGTTTGAGATTTTGCTGTTAAATAACAACAATAATCACAAAATTACAGCAGCTTTGTTTAATTAGAGCAAGAGCTGAATTGAACTAATTGGAGCAAGAAACTTTTGATATATATTTATATTTAATAAGACGTATCCTAAGCCCTATGCAGACGGCAATTGTTTCTCAGGGTGATGTCAGTAAAAGTAAATTTTTATGGCTCCTCTGTGATAAAACTCATGCGTTCGGATGACAATTAAATCACGGGGGACGGGAAACTTTTTGCTGATCGCATGATTGCAGTTGCGCTTGTTATATGGAAAATTTGTCTATCCATAAACTGTGTCCTCTGTATTTGTGTTTAAATATGTTTGGAATTACGCTAAAGTGAAAATAAAATTGTTAAAGCATGAGGGAACCGCTCTGCAAAGCGCTGTGGACATTTACAGTATACATTTTCACATACGGAGCAAGCCAAAATTCTTGCGAAGAGCACTTAATCGAATCAAGAAATTGTAGGGACAAGACTGTTTATCAACACAGCCAAATTAATCTGTCAATGTGAGTATGCATGTTTCATCACCTGCATCACCACAGTTGCGCCGCTTGCACGCTCTCTCCAAAGCACACACAAGGAGATATAGAAGCCTCACAAATCAAGGACAGTAAATGTAAAATGGTAAAAATTGTTTTCCTTATGTTTTATCTATCAAAATGAAGTGAAGGTCAGAGTCGGGTGTGGGGTGTGAGATTGGGCCTTTCAAATCTGCAATATAACACATTCAGGTCATCAGCCAGTTGTTGGTTCTCTACAGGGTTGGGGGAAGGATTCCTGTAATTTTGTTTCAGAGTTGTTTCATGCCACTCCACACTGATGCAGGGTCTTTAGCTGAAAACTTGTTTTTCAGCTTCTCAGAGTATCTTCTTTTAGCCACTCTGATTTTCTTTTTCAGTGTGTTCCTGAAGCATCCTCTTTGGCCTGACGAAGCTGCCTGAGCTCTGCTGTAAACCACAGTTTGTCATTGTTGAACTTTAAATAAGTCATAGAAGGAATGCACATATCCTCACAGAAACTGATATATGATGTTACAGTATCTGTGAGCTCGTCCAGGTCTGTGGCTGCAGCCTCAAAAACACTTCAATCCGTGCAATTGAAGCAGGCTTGTAGTTCCCGCTCTGTTTCATTTGTCCATCTCTTTACAGTCCTTACTACTGGCTTGGTTGATTTTAATTTCTGCTTGTAGGTTGGAAGAAGATGAACCAGACACTGATCAGAGAGTCCCAAAGCTGCTCTAGGGACAGAGCGACATGCATCCTTTATTGTTGTGTAGCAGTGATCCGGTATGTTCCTGTCTCTGGTGGGGCATGTAATGTGTGGTTTGTATTTGGGCAGTTCACGTGTGTGGTTTGCTTTATTAAAATCCCCAAGAATAATAATAACTGAGTCCGGGTATTGTTGTTCTGTGTCTGTGATTTGATCAGTCAGCTGTTGCAGCGCCGTTTTCAAACACGCATTTGGCGCGATATAAACACTCACCAGAATAAATGAGGAAAACTCCCTCGGCAAGTAGAAAGGCTTACAGTTAATAAAGAGCACTTCTAAATTAGGACAGCACATCCTCTTTAACGTTGTTACATCTGTACACCAACTTTCACTGATATAAAAGCATGTTCCACCGCCTCTTGTTTTCCCCGTTAACTCCGTGATGCGATCCGCTCTGAACAGCTGAAAGCCCGGCAGATGTAATGCGCGGGCCGGAATGGTTTCACTCAGCCAGGTTTCTGTGAACCACAAGGCAGCAGAGGTTGAAAAGTTCTTGTTTGTGCAGGTGAGGAGATGTAGTTCATCCGTTTTGTTAGGAAGAGACCGGAGATTCGCACGATGAAGGCTCGGCAGCGTTGTTCGAAAGCCCCGCCGACGGAGTTTAACCAGTGCACCGGCTCGTCTTCCTCGCTTGCATCTCTTGAACAGCAGAGCTGTGCCTCCAACTAAAATGTCTAGCAAAATGTCTGAATATTCAAAAACCGGGAAAAGACTGTCTGGTATAAGCTGTCGAATGTTCAGCAGTTCGTCTCTGTTAAAACTGACTGGAAAAAGATTACTAAACACAGGACAAACAAATAAAAACAACAAAACAATAGGAGCGCTCCACAACAAGGCGGCCATCCACAGCGCCATCATGATGTATAATGACCCTAACATACACATATACATACATATACACACACATACACATATATATATATATATATACATACATATACACATACATACTCATTTCATAAATGTTTCTACATTAAATGTGATATATTACAATTTTATTACATTGCTTCCATAATAATGGACCATTTCAAAAGTTTACATGATCTGGCTCTCATTTTTTTCCCTTCTACTTAAGAGTTTCCACTCACTATGGTAGAGGGGTGATGTCATTTTATTATTGTTTATTATTTCAAAAATTTCTGTTACACAATCCTCCAACTTTCACAACTGTCCATTACCGCCAGAGCTGTTACCACATGCAGCGAAAAAGTACGGCACTTAGCAGTGGTCAAAAAGGATTTTCAAAACAGCTTTTGGATTATAAACTCAGAGATGTTGATTCAGACGCTGATTAAATGACCACACGACCTTGGTGTTTGTCAAAAAACAGTAGGTAATTTGGCCGGGAATTTTCTCGTGGGAGGTGGGAAAAAAACACAGACATTTCGGATTCGGACGGCAATAAAATAACTGACTACCAGTAGTGTAGTCTAGGGCATACGCAGGCATATACGCTGTATGCCCACCTGAAATAAATAATGTTATGTATGGCCACCAGAACAACGAATAATCTTTTGACCCGGAAATTTTTCAATCTACTAACACGATGCCGCAGCACCGTTGAGTAATTGTGTGTATATAAGTGTACAGAGATTCTCACTAAACGTGCACGGAGCTGCGGGAGGCAGGAGCGCAACTGATGGCACAGGCAAGACAGACAGTCTGATTAAGCTTTCATAAATTCACAGTATGCCCACCGCTTCAGACACTACTACACCACTGCTGACTACCCCCTGTAAATGCTGGAATTACCTCACATCCCCATGTAAAATAATTGCTGTCCGAATAGGACGATTTTTTCTTTTCTTTTTAAATTTACTAAAGTAAGACTCAGGCAGCTGTTTTGGCTCAATTAGACAGTTATAGGGGGCCCCCTTGTGGCCCGAGAGGGAAGGGAAAATATAACTATAACAAGGAGAGAGTTGTAGTTAGACATGGGGGGCCTCCTTGTAGGATGTTGCTTAGGGCCCCTATATGCTCAGAAATGGCCCTGCCAATCAATGTTGTCGCCCCAAAGACAGAACAATTAGTTGCATTTTCCCACATGCGACTGTGCCATGCCATTTGAAGTGGAACATGAGTGTTATGTAAACTATATGTAATCTGAGCTCTCACGGTCTCGCTGCATGTATTTGTGTGCACATAATCAAAGTATTCAACTGCAGCGTGTGACAACAGACACTCATCTGAGGATCTTTGTTCATTTGCGGGTCTGTGGTATGTTGTTAGACGCAGAGAGTGATCGGTTTACAGCAAGTCACTCTCAGACACCAGCACAGAGGCAGCGGCCGCACACTAATGAGAGCTGACAGACACGACAGAGTGAAAATGTCACAGCTGAACTGTGAAAATAAACAGCTGTAAATGAGAGAGACGTCAAAGTCTGTGTGGCTGCTTTTAAACTCCAGGTAGATTTAATCACGTTTAATCCCATTATGTTCATGTCTAAAGACCTCAGAGCTGAGAGACATGAACTAAATGCCACAAAACTCTGAAAATCTTAGAAGTGCCTTAGACCTCATAGCTTTAATAATTTGCTCAAAATTGATCTCAGTAACCCATAAACTATTTGTTTATTTAATTATACAATTTTCTTAACATTTCTTTTGTTTTTGCTGATTTAAAATCAAATTAAATTTTTATTTGTGGTGAAAAAAAAAAAAAAAACAGTTTTGGGTTACCTACCTACCCACCTACCTATTTACGTATTTATTTGTTTGTTTGTTTGTTTGTTCTACTTTCTTAACATTTTCTTTCGTTTTTTTCTGATTAGAAAATCAAATGTATTTTTAATTTGAGGAAATAAAAATAGTTACATATTACCTACCTACTTTTTACCTACCTATTTATTTACTTTTTATTATTTTTTTTCTTTTCAACAGTCTTTTGTTTTTGCTTATTTGAAAATGTAATTTATTTTTAATTTGTTAAAAACAATTATTCCAGGTTACCTACTGGCCCGACCTTCCTACCAGCCTATTTATTTATTTATTTATGTGTTTGTTTGTTTGTTTTTGCTGATTTGAAAATGTTATTATTGTTCTGGGTTATCCTGAAAAAGAATAATAATAATAATAATAATAATAATAATAATAATAATTAAGTCAAAAAACAAATAACCTTTTATTTAATGGAAAAGTTCACTCAAAAATTGAGTTCAATATAGTTTGGTCTTAGTAAGTTGCTAAGCTAAGGATGTGGTATTCTAATAAGCATTAAAATACATAGCATGCACAAATATTGGATAAACAATTATTATTGTTATTTTATCATTATTACCAATACTTTACCAATCAATACTTTGCTCTGAAAAAATTATAAGCATATTTAAATTCAGCATTTCTCTCGCTTCGGTCGCCGTCTTGAATGGAGGTTTTCTTGGTGCAATGCATTTTGGGATTGCATTATCCACAAAGCATTTACATCCAACCCGGTCTCATGACAAGTCATAATAAAAGAACATCGATGAGATGAAGGAAGAGTATTGATTACTGACATACATCAGTCATTTGTATTGAATACTTTTATATGGAATGAGTAACCAGTTTTATTCACAGACGTTTCCTTTAAATAAAGTGTTGGATAGGAGGCTCATTTGTATCTCATACAAATTATTACAAGTTGTCATGAAACTATGTCAGATGCATGCTATGCTGCTTTAAAACTTGGCCAAAAGAAGGTCTGTTTAAAGGCATGCTGCCTACATTTTATAATGGCCTTTGCATCGCACATATGATGCCTTTAGAAGCAGCCTATATAGGCAGCTCACTAGGTTTTGGAACAGAACCTAAAGCTCAACACATACCAGTACATGCCTGAAAACATCTCAACAGTGTATCAGATAATGTGCAATTCCCTCTTTATCTACGTTATTGCCAAACGGTCCCGTAAGAGTTTTATTTCTCTGGTTTGGAGTGTAGTATATTGTGATAATTGATTGCTGGCATTTCGAGCAGTCTTGAATTACGGATCACTTTAATTCCATCAAGAAAGATCTTTGCATTCTATTATCACTAGAATATATGAGCCACATCTTTCATGTGTTAAACACTGACTGGCTGATGTGTCGTAATTATATTCAGCTATTTTGTAAAAGCATTTTTCTCGTGCCATGAATATTTGCTCTATTCAGAACTGCTTTGGGTCTGTTAAACTGCTCTGTGTGTGTGACGGGGACTGTGTTGTCATACAGAGACAGCAGATGCTATAAAATTGGATACAGTCATTTTTTAATTTTGGGGAACGCTGGCTCTCATCAAAAGCTCAGTGTCTCTCTTTCCGAACAGGAAAAGGGCCGTGATTGCAGCGATTGGGCGTTTGATTTATTGGACGTTGTGTGAAATGAGGAATGTCCTGCAGAAAACAGCACATATTTCATTCTTCCAGCATTTGTATATAACATCTTTAACTGGCAAAAGTACTCACATAGAGACAGTGTATTGTTGTTTTTAAAAAAGGAAGAATGCAGAAAGCACCTCTCTTTTTTTTCCTAGGAATTTGAATTAAAAAACAGAAAAGAAGTAGATATTAAATCCACCTTAATTTACATAATATATATACATACTTTATATTGTATATGGGTGTTTCTTCAACTTTGGGCACTTTTAGCACTATGGAATTCTAGAAAGTGAAGTTTCGTTAAAACATTTTCACACTGTCATTAATTTATTTAATTTGTGCCCTAACAATGTCCAACAGTGTATGTACATGCATCACTGGAGATTTATGTCATTTTTGTCATTTGTTTTCTGAAAGTCGGTTTCATTTCCAGCACATCTAAAAATCTGTATTGTGTTTAATAGAATTCTGTGGTGGAAATGACGCTGATGGAAATGACATTTTTAAAAATTTTCTAAATAAAATGACTTTTTTGTCTCGCCAAGGATTATTTCATTTTGTGCATCCTTAATACACACAATTATATAATATGTTCACACTTTTTGCATAATCTGACAAAATTACACCTTGACTGGAAATCTTGGTAAAAAATATATATTTTGTTTTATTCAAACATCGCTCATCATCTTATAGTCCATCTTGCATACTCTTCACTGACACTTTTGTCCACTTGGTTAACAAGTACACTAACTGAAAAAACAAACAAACAAAAAAACACTTTATTAGGGGCAAAAATAAAAATTATGCCACAACTGTGCGAAAAATTGCCAGAAATAATTTTCACACAATGAATGTTCGAATGTATTGTGTTTATTTCACTCTTTGTTTAGATTTTCATAGTTTAATTTTTATACTGGATTTTTATAGTTTACATTTTTAATTTAAACATTTAAAGTGACACAAGGTTAAAACAGTCAAATCTATACATATAAAGCATTTAAAGAGCACCTATAATGGTTTTTAAATGTGCTTAATTTTGTGTTAAAGGTCTCATACAATATATTTACATGCATCCAAGGTCAAAAAACACTTTCATTTGCTCATAATTTAATTTTTTCCCAGTGTCAAAAACGACTCGTTCAATGATCCGTTCTAAAGGATTCATTCTAAACTCCTCCTTTCAGACAGCATACTCTGCTCTGATTGGTCAAATGTCCCAGTCTGTTGTGATTGGTCTACCGCTTAGTGTAGTGTTGCTGTTCACGAGCAGCCAATGAAGACCAGAGGCGGGTTTTTTGTTACCAAATTATGTAGGTTAGTACAGGAAGTAAGTCTGGAATTACTAACGATTCGTTTCAGGTGTTCAGAATCGGTTCTTTCTTTTGGGAGTCAATAACTCCATTTGTCGTGCACTTTGATTTTTGAAACTTTGCAGACTTTTTTACATTCACAAACAGCTATAAAACACACTACGTGAAAGGTAATATTTGAAAAACCATAACAGGTGCTCTTTAAAAAAAAAAAAATGATGAAGGCCAGGTAAAAAGTTTCAAATGTAAGTTTAATAACATATAACAAAAATAAAAAGTTGAAATCTGTTGGTTTTAATAAAAATCAACCCCTTGTACATAAAAAGGCCCAAAGTTGAAGCAGTACCCATATATATATATATATATATATATATATATATATACATATATATACATATATACACAACAGCAATAACAGGTTGTTGTGAGTGGTTGCCAAGGTGATCTGATAGTTTAAAGTGTATTGACAGACGGTTGCTAGGGTGATCTGATAGTTTAAAGTGTATTGACAGACGGTTGCTAGGGTGATCTGATAGTTTAAAGTGTATTGACAGACGGTTGCTAGGGTGATCTGGGTGATTGTTAGGTGGTTACTGACTGGTCCACATCAAAAAAGCTCTACAAAAATAAATCAAAATAAACAAACAAACAAACAAAATATACATCAAATAATATATATTTTATATTATTTTAAGTCCAAAAAGACTGTAAAGTTGCTTCAACTAAGTACTGAGTTAAGGGTGTGAATACTTACAGTATGTCAATGTTATATTTCAGTTTTTAATACATTTGCAAAGTTATCAAAAATCTGGTTTTTGCTTTGTCATTACGGGTTGTGGAGTGTAGATTGATGTAAAATATAAAGAATTTAAAGCATTTTAGCAGAAGACTGCAAATGAAGGGGTCTGAATGCTTTCTGAATGCACTGTATATATATCTCCATAGATACTGTATATTATGTAAACATTTACTTTCAACCTGGTGAAAATCTAGAAAAGTAATAGTGCACCTTTCCTCAATGGGCTGCACGGTTTCAGGGATCATTCCTGACAGTGCAGAACATGCTGTTTTGCAATTCAAGAAAACACAATGTGCGAGATTTGATAGTTGGAGCTAGAATATCACTGCCAAAATGGCACTTCCTTGATGTGTACAGCATTTATCATTCTGTTCTTTCTCAACAATGTCTGCTCAGAGTGGTTGGACTGCAGAGACGAGCTAAAATCCCAGATTTGGATGCCCTCCATCAGGGACCCAAGAAAGGCGTTGAGTAATGAACACAAGACTTTTATTGTGTTTCGCTCAAGTGCACCAAATCTCACCGTGGCTTTCATGCAAGCTTCATCCATTTTTATATTCAGCAGACTCCGTGGCTCCCGGTCGCTTTAAACATCAACAATTACTGCAGCTTGCCAGAAACTGAGCACAATCAGTTTCATTCTGATTATAATTTTGTTATTGCAGCATACCTAAAATTATACAGAATTTTCATTTTTGGCTAAACTTTTCCTTAAATCAATCAAAATGAAATCAATTACACAGAGGCCATTTGCACTTAATATAAAGAAGATGCTTTGGATTGCTCATTACACTAAGTGCAAATGGCCTCTGTGTAATTGATTTCATTTTGATTGATTTAAGGAATAGTTTAGCCAAAAATGAAAATTCTGTATAATTTTAGGTTTATTATTTTTAAAATATAATGAAATTTTAATTATTAATTAAACTGATTGTGCTCAGTTTCTGGCAAGCTGCAGTAATTGTTGATGTTTAAAGCGACCGGGAGCCACGGAGTCTGCTGAATATAAAAATGGATGAAGCTTGCATGAAAGCCACGGTGAGATTTGGTGCACTTGAGCGAAACACAATAAAAGTCTTGTGTTCATTACTCAACGCCTTTCTTGGGTCCCTGATGGAGGGCATCCAAATCTGGGATTTTAGCTCGTCTCTGCAGTCCAACCACTCTGAGCAGACATTGTTGAGAAAGAACAGAATGATAAATGCTGTACACATCAAGGAAGTGCCATTTTGGCAGTGATATTCTAGCTCCAACTATCAAATCTCGCACATTGTGTTTTCTTGAATTGCAAAACAGCATGTTCTGCACTGTCAGGAATGATCCCTGAAACCGTGCAGCCCATTGAGGAAAGGTGCACTATTACTTTTCTAGATTTTCACCAGGTTGAAAGTAAATGTTTACATAATATACAGTATCTATGGAGATATATATACAGTGCATTCAGAAAGCATTCAGACCCCTTCATTTGCAGTCTTATGCTAAAATGCTTTAAATTCTTTATATTTTACATCAATCTACACTCCACAACCCGTAATGACAAAGCAAAAACCAGATTTTTGATAACTTTGCAAATGTATTAAAAACTGAAATATAACATTGACATACTGTAAGTATTCACACCCTTAACTCAGTACTTAGTTGAAGCAACTTTACAGTCTTTTTGGACTTAAAATAATATAAAATATATATTATTTGATGTATATTTTGTTTGTTTGTTTGTTTATTTTGATTTATTTTTGTAGAGCTTTTTTGATGTGGGCCAGTCAGTAACCACCTAACAATCACCCAGAACACCCTAGCAACCGTCTATCAGTACACTTTAAACTATCAGATCACCCTAGCAACCGTCTGTCAATACACTTTAAACTATCAGATCACCCTGGCAACCACTCACAACAACCTGTTATTGCTGTTATGTGTGTGTATATATATATATATATATATATATATATATATATATATATACAGGTGCATCTCAATAAATTAGAATGTCGTGGAAAAGTTCATTTATTTCAGTAATTCAACTCAAATTGTGAAACTCGTGTATTAAATAAATTCAATGCACACAGACTGAAGTAGTTTAAGTCTTTGGTTCTTTTAATTGTGATGATTTTGGCTCACATTTAACAAAAACCCACCAATTCACTATCTCAAAAAATTAGAATACATCATAAGACCAATAAAAAAAAACATTTTTAGTGAATTGTTGGCCTTGTGGAAAGTATGTTCATTTACTGTATATGTACTCAATACTTGGTAGGGGCTCCTTTTGCTTTAATTACTGCCTTAATTCGGCGTGGCATGGAGGTGATCAGTTTGTGGCACTGCTGAGGTGGTATGGAAGCCCAGGTTTCTTTGACAGTGGCCTTCAGCTCATCTGCATTTTTTGATCTCTTGTTTCTCATTTTCCTCTTGACAATACCCCATAGATTCTCTATGGGGTTCAGGTCTGGTGAGTTTGCTGGCCAGTCAAGCACACCAACACCATGGTCATTTAACCAACTTTTGGTGCTTTTGGCAGTGTGGGCAGGTGCCAAATCCTGCTGGAAAATGAAATCAGCATCTTTAAAAAGCTGGTCAGCAGAAGGAAGCATGACGTGCTCCAAAATTTCTTGGTAAACGGGTGCAGTGACTTTGGTTTTCAAAAAACACAATGGACCAACACCAGCAGATGACATTGCACCCCAAATCATCACAGACTGTGGAAACTTAACACTGGACTTCAAGCAACTTGGGCTATGAGCTTCTCCACCCTTCCTCCAGACTCTAGGACCTTGGTTTCCAAATGAAATACAAAAGTTGCTCTCATCTGAAAAGAGGACTTTGGACCACTGGGCAACAGTCCAGTTCTTCTTCTCCTTAGCCCAGGTAAGACGCCTCTGACGTTGTCTGTGGTTCAGGAGTGGCTTAACAAGAGGAATACGACAACTGTAGCCAAATTCCTTGACACGTCTGTGTGTGGTGGCTCTTGATGCCTTGACCCCAGCCTCAGTCCATTCCTTGTGAAGTTCACCCAAATTCTTGTATTGATTTTGCTTGACAATCATAAGGCTGCGGTTCTCTCGGTTGGTTGTGCATCTTTTTCTTCCACACTTTTTCCTTCCACTCAACTTTCTGTTAACATGCTTGGATACAGCACTCTGTGAACAGCCAGCTTCTTTGGCAATGAATGTTTGTGGCTTACCCTCCTTGTGAAGGGTGTCAATGATTGTCTTCTGGACAACTGTCAGATCAGCAGTCTTCCCCATGATTGTGTAGTCTAGTGAACCAAACTGAGAGACCATTTTGAAGGCTCAGGAAACCTTTGCAGGTGTTTTGTGTTGATTAGCTGATTGGCATGTCACCATATTCTAATTTTTTGAGATAGTGAACTGGTGGGTTTTTGTTAAATGTGAGCCAAAATCATCACAATTAAAAGAACCAAAGACTTAAACTACTTCAGTCTGTGTGCATTGAATTTATTTAATACACGAGTTTCACAATTTGAGTTGAATTACTGAAATAAATGAACTTTTCCACGACATTCTAATTTATTGAGATGCACCTGTATATATATATATATATGGGTACTGCTTCAGCTTTGGGCCCTTTTATGTACAAGGGGTTGATTTTTATTAAAACCAACAGATTTCAACTTTTTATTTTTGTTATATGTTATTAAACTTACATTTGAAACTTTTTACCTGGCCTTCATCATTTTTTTTTTTTTTTTAAAGAGCACCTATTATGGTTTTTCAAATATTACCTTTCATGTAGTGTGTTTTATAGCTGTTTGTGAATGTAAAAAAGTCTGCAAAGTTTCAAAAATCAAAGTGCACGACAAATGGAGTTATTGACTCCCAAAAGAAAGAACCGATTCTGAACACCTGAAACGAGTCCTTAGTAATTCCAGACTTACTTCCTGTACTAACCTACGTAATTCGGTAACAAAAAACCCGCCTCTGGTCTTCATTGGCTGCTCGCGAACAGCTTTGACCCGCCCTCAAACACTACACTAAGCGGTAGACCAATCACAACAGACTGGGACATCTGACCAATCAGAGCAGAGTATGCTGTCTGAAAGGAGGAGTTTAGAATGAATCCTTTAGAACGGATCATTGAACGAGTCGTTTTTGACACTGGGAAAAAATTAAATTATGAGCAAATGAAAGTGTTTTTTGACCTTGGATGCATGTAAATATATTGTATGAGACCTTTAACACAAAATTAAGCACATTTAAAAACCATACTAGATGCTCTTTAAATGCTTTATATGTATAGATTTGAGTGTTTTAACCTTGTTTCACTTTAAATGTTTAAATTAAAAATGTAAACTATAAAAATCCAGTATAAAAATTAAACTATGAAAATCTAAACAAAGAGTGAAATAAACACAATACATTCGAACATTCATTGTGTGAAATTTTTCGCACAGTTGTGGCATAATTTTTATTTTTGCCCCTAATAAAGTGTTTTTTTGTTTGTTTGTTTTTTCAGTTAGTGTACTTGTTAACCAAGTGGACAAAAGTGTCAGTGAAGAGTATGCAAGATGGACTATAAGACGATGAGCGATGTTTGAATAAAACAAAACATATTTTTTTTTTTTACAAAGATTTCCAATCAAGGTGTAATTTTGCCAGATTATGCAAAAAGTGTGAAAATATTATATAATTGTGTGTATTAAGGATGCACAAAATGAAATAATCCTTGGCGAGACAAAAAAGTAATTTTATTTAGAAAAACTTTAAAAATGTCATTTCCATCAGCGTCATTTCCACCACAGTTTGCACCCCGGTGCAAATGGTGGCAGATACTATTTACACCCATAATTAAATCATAACATACAGATTATGGGCACCACTGCAGTGTATTTATTTATATAGAGTCACACAGACACCCTACACCAACCCCTACCCCTACCCCTAAACCTAACCCTAACCTTCCCTTAATTAGCTACAGTTATCTAATTACTTTTTAGTAATAAAATTAGTTATTATACTAATTACATTACTTACAATTCTTCTAATCAGATTACAGTTATTGATATTCAATCAAGTGAATTACTTTTGTTACACATACTTAAATATTTTATTAATGTAAAATACATGTAAAACATGAATTATGTTCATTTGTTCATCTGTTTGCATTTCTGTGGCAGCTAAAGGGCCCCATAACGAGTGATTGTAAGTGAGAAACACGTGGATGACTTCTGCGCATCAGTGAACGGAGGAAATATAGAAAATATTTTGAATTAATTGAGAGGAAAAACAAAACATTTTATGTGAAAGTGTTTAAGTAAGTAATTTAAAAGTAAATCGTATTACTGTACTGATTTCTTCATCGGAAATTAATCTGATTACAATTTTAAAGAAATAATTAGCACTTTGTAGTGGATTAATTTTCGAGTAACTTACCCAACATTGAAGGTGAGTATATATTAACAGAACTTTCATTTTTGGGTGAACTATTCCTTTAAGACATGTTATGAACTTTTGTTTTGAGTTCTGTCTTTAGATGTTAAAGTGGACAAAAGTTGGGAGGGAAATTATGAATATTGTCTCCAGTTGCGTCTAGCCCGTTGAATCAGCAGAGTCACGATGCCAGGATGTAATGTTAATCATCTGAGCAATATAATTTCCTTGAACATTTCCATTTGATGTTGCTGAGGTCATGGTTATGACTAGTGTCTTTAAATGCCGGCCTCTCGCAGGGAATTCTCCAACTCCAGTCTGAAACACAAAGCAGTTTCGTACTACAGCCTCATAAATCAAGGACATGGTATTGACTAATATGGATTCTCAGAGGGGGAGCAGAAAGCTGCTTGGGAAATGCTGCAAAGGCTTTAATTATGAGCCCATAAAATGTGTAACTTCTTGAAAAGGGGCGGCTTTTCCCTCCCTCACTGACTGATTCTGCACAATCGCTTATGCCGGGCCACCTTTTCCCAATGTGGGTGCGAGTTTCCCATAAGTGACTCATGGAGAAGAACATAGCAACTCCCAGAATCCTGCAGACAACAGAAGCTTCACACCTCAGTGGCTAAATCAGCTGGCCTGTGTGACTGGCAGACATGAGCTGTAAGACAGAGACTTCCTGAGTAGTTGTCTGGATTTTCACATGTCCGGTGTGTTGTGTCCCTGAAGAGTTCACAATATGTAGCTTACATCGCTGGTTGGCAGCTGAACAAAATCTCACTGTCACGTATCAAACCCAAACAAACAGAACCAGAGTTCAATGTTGTCATTCCTCAGAATAACCAGCTGAATCAAGCAATGTACAGGGAAGAATCTGGAAACGTTTTGACACTGGTATTCTTACTGTGTAAGTGGTAGTACGTGAATTCCCAACATATTCCCGTAAGCAGTCGTTGGCAGAGAAGTTTGTCTCATTCGTGCTTGTCAAAGCAACACACTGAACGTACTCAACTAATGGCTTGTGACCCAAAAATGAGTCGCAGACAGCAAGGGAAAAAACAGCATGATCTCAAGAAATCTCTGTGACTGTGGCAACATTTTTGCAAAATTATGCTACATTCCGAGGAAAAATGTCCACTGTGTGGTGCTAAAAGCGAGTTACATTTTATCCTAAAAAGATGAGGCTTTTAAGTTAATGCTCTATCGAGTTTTAAATCAACAATTAAAAAAACAAAACAACATTTCACTCGTGATTTGTGTGAAAGTGAATAAAAGTTGTTGTTGTTGTAGCGCTGCTAATGTTCATTTCATCAGGAAACTGCCGCTATGCATACAACAAGCCATGTAAAAATGTATTTGCCAAAATGTAGGTATAGTAACATGATCCTATGAGACCAGGTTGGATAAAAACAATGCTTGAGTGCTCTCCCTTGAGTGCTAAGGTTTGTTACCATCAGTAACGTAAAAATGCACGTTAAGAATGTACAACAATTCAGCACGCTTGCAATGCATTGGCCAAGCATTCATATCTGCGTACCTGTATAAAAATGTTTCTGGCCTTAGGGGAATGACAGACCTGGAGCGAGACCTTTTGGAAGATTCTTCATCCAGAGCCAAAACGCTGCAGGACAGAGGGTCACATGACCCATCTAATAAACATGTCCGACACTCTCAGTGGGTCACAGATGAGAACAGGCTTTTAAAATGCTCTCACTGTTTGGGAGTGATGTGACTGATAAAAGAGTGAATTACACAGAAAATATTGAATAAAGCCGTCTTTCACAACGCTTGGATTGATAAGAATCTCGGACTGCAGGGATATAAACACTGAGAGCAGACGTCTGTGTCCAGGCAAAAATCTATGTCCAATATATGCTGATGGGATCATTGACAAAATAGTAAAAATACCTCTCTAAAAGACCCAGGAAACAACTAGAGAAATGTCTGTATGATGGAAAGGTTTGCTGATTATTTGTGGGGGACATTTTTTATGTTTACTATTTGGGTTGTAATCAAAGTCCACACTGGTATCCCAAAGATAAATAAAATCTACTGATTGGATATGACTGACTTTTTACAACATAACTGAATTCTATTCTAATGTTTTCATAGCAAGTATCATGCAATAAGCAGCCAATCATATAACATGTTACATCTAGGTGAGTGTAATTTGATTATTGGTGGTGTTTGTTAAGCCACTTTGCCAACGTTTTGAAAACCCTTAAGTCTAAATATAAAACTCATTTGACTCTTTTGCAGCCACCTAGCAATAATCCAGAACACCATCGCAACCATTCAGCAACACCCTGACAACAACCCAGAGCACCCTTTTAACCACTCAGGAACGCAATGGCAACCACCCAGAACACTCTAGCAACCACTCATCAACGCCCTGGCAACATCCTAGCAACCACTCATTAACGCTCTGGCAACCCTCTAGAACACCCTAGCAACCATTCATCAACACCCTAGCGACCACCTAGAACACCCCAGCAACCACTTAGCAAGGCCCTGGCAACAACCCAGAACACGCTAGCAACCACTCAGCCTCGCCCTGACAACTACCCAGAACTCCTGTGATACCACTCAACAACATCTTGGCAACACCCAGAAAACCCTCACAACCACTCAACAACATCCTGGCAACACCCAGAACACCCTCACAACCACTCAATAACATCCTGGCAACCACCCAGAACACCCTCACAACCACTCAACAACATCCAGGCAACACCCAGAACACCCTAGCAGCCACTCAACAACATCCTGGCAACCACCCAGAACACCCTCACAACCACTTAACAACATCCTGGCAACACCCAGAATATCCTAGCAACCACTCAACAACATCCTGGCAACCACCCAGAACACTCTCACAACCACTCAACAACATCCTGGCAACACCCAGAACACCCTCACAACCACTTAACAACATCCTGGCAACACCCAGAACACACTAGCAAACACTCAACAACATCCTGGCAACCACCCAGAACACTCTCTCAACCACTCAACAACATCCTGGCAACACCCAGAACACCCTAGCAACCACTCAGTAACATCCTGGCAACACCCAAACACCCTAGCAACCACTCAACAACATCCTGGCAACTACCCAGAACATCCTCACAACCACTCAACAACATCCTGGCAACACTCAGAACACCCTAGCAACCGCTCAACAACATCCTGGCAACACCCAGAACACCCTAGCAACCACTCAACAACATCCTGGTAACTACCCAGAACATCCTCACAACCACTCAACAACATCCTGGCAACACTCAGAACACCCTAGCAACCGCTCAACAACATCCTGGCAACACCCAGAACACACTAGCAACCACTCAACAACATCCTGGCAACTACCCAGAACATCCTTACAACCACTCAACAACATCCTGGCAACACTCAGAACACCCTAGCAACCGCTCAACAACATCCTGGCAACACCCAGAACACCCTAGCAACCACTCAACAACATCCTGGCAACTACCCAGAACATCCTCACAACCACTCAACAACATCCTGGCAACACTCAGAACACCCTAGCAACCGCTCAACAACATCCTGGCAACACCCAGAACACCCTAGCAACCACTCAACAACATCCTGGTAACACCCAGAACACCCTAGCAACCACTCAACAACATCCATCCAGAACAACTACTCAACAATATCTTGGCAACACCCAGAACACCCTCACAACCAATCAACAACATGCTGGCAACTACACAGAACACCCTAGCAACCACTCAGCAAGGCCCTGACAACCACCCTTAACACCCTAGCAAACAACCAGTACATTCTAGCAACCACTCATTTACACCCTAGCAACACCCAGAACACCTTAGCAACCATTCAGCTACACTCTAGCAACCACTAACCCCAACCCTAACCCTGACAACAACCCAGAACACACTAGCAACCACTCAGCAATGCCCTGGCAACCACCCAGAACACCTCAGCAATGCCTTGGTAACCATCCAGAACACCATGGTAACCGCATAGCAGCATGCTGTAAAACCTTGAGGACACCTTAGCAACTGCATAGCAACCCACAGCATATCATTATGATGTCAACTTTTGCACAGGCAAACATCATTCACATTCTCTTCACAAAAATCTAGTTTATATCCAATGTTGTGACCATGTATTAAGATGCGCTAATGTGGAATGTTATTTTGTAAAGAGATTAGGTTGTCAGATGCCAATTAAACATTTTCTTTCTGTGGTTTAATGTCGAAATTATATTCTTTAACTCATTGCAATATCATTGCGTGACCCTGAAGCATTAAGAGCATGAAAAATTAGAATTTTTCCTCCTTACCAAAATAGTTTAAGAATGGGAAAGCTTATCCTGGTGTTTAACTGTGCTTTTGAAAACTTTTGGAAACCAACACAGCACTGTCTTAATTCTGATCTAGTTTGATGAATCAATAATTTGTAAAAATATGCAAACATGTAAACAAGGCTAATTGTGAGTTGGACAAAGAGGTGACACATATAATGATACCGTTTCTTTTACATTTCTCACACTAATGAATGGACCCCTCAAGGTAGCCAGTACTATCAAAGCATGTGGGGTTAAAGAATATTTTTTTTCACCCACAGCCTGACTAATTATACGAAAATAACAGCCAAGATGGAACAGCATAGCTTTTCTTCTGCAAGAAGGGGGAGAAAAGAGGATTTTTGCTTAGCTTGGCATTTGAAACAGCTCCTCGATATTTGACACCTGCAAAGTAGTTTGCCAAACTGAACTGTAGTCGCGTCCAAAAGCTCAGAGCACAAATACAGCACTGAGCACCTGGGTGTCTCACTGCTTGACAAGAAACAGACCACAAACCCAAAAAAACTCTGTGTTTCGTTTAACAGGTGGTCCCGGGGCAAGCCATGTTTAAAGTGATGTTGAGTACTCCTTCAGTAGATGTACTAGTCGGCGACGGCCCTAGAGGTGTTCGAATTTCACCCAAGACATAATACTCAACTTTGTTTATATGTTACATGCATGTTCATGTGCTATAGATTATATAAAATGTTTTGTAGGGTCAGAAAGTCACAGACCAATAGTGATATTATTTTTCATCTCATATCCTTGTTTGAAGCAGCCTAATTCAGCAGTGTTACTCATGACACTTGGAAAAGCATCTTCATCATCACAGTTTTGAAACAGTGGTTAACGTTTTTCTGAAGATATTGTGAGTCGTGCCCCTGGGAGACTTGCCGCCATGATGTTTGGGTGTTCTGAGTTGTGGGCAGGGCATTGGTACGTGATTGCTAGGGTGTTCTGCGTGGTTGCTAAGTGGTTTCTTACTAGCGCAAGCCAATTAAGCCAACCCCCTAGTTTCTATTATACTCTGTTCTCTAGATATGACTCGGGTCCCTGCTACACTGTAAGTCAATGGAATACTTTCACCCGTTTTTACGTCAGCCAGGCGAAAATACGTCCAATTGCTTGGAAAAGTAATAGCACACATCTTCACAACAAGCATATGGCACAGACCTTTGAAGGTAACTCTATCTAGCTATGCAAGCTCGATTTTGTGCATTGTTCCATTCCAAAATGTGTCAGACCGCAATTCATAACACAAAGTATGTGTTGCATTCTTCAAAGTCAAAGGGATTTTTCACCCACCGTTTGTCTTTTAATTCATTGAACTTCTCCTGGGGAAAGTAGCGAGAGAAATTCCCCATCAGTGCATTCAGATGTGATTGAATGAGGCGTGCCAGGCCAGCGACCGATGTCTTTGACACACCATTTTCTTCAATGTGTTTCATCATTGTCGGGAACATATAGTAGCTTGGGGTTTTGAGTCGCAGCTGCCAAAGTTCGAGTGACTTCTGGAAAGCCTGAATTTGTTCACAAAGTCTGAAAATATTGTCCTCTCTTCCTTGTAATTTTAGATTCAGTTCATTTAGAACAGAAAATATATCAGCAAGATAAGACAGGGTTAAAAACCATTTCTCATCACTGAATGAGCTTGCGAGAGAAGACAGTTTCTCAGTTAGGAAAGCATGTATTTCATCCCTCAATCTGTACACTCGGCTGACCACTCTGCCCTTCGACAGCCATCTCACATCTGTATGAAAGAGTAAATGTGTGTGCTTAGCTCCCATTTCAGTACACAGGGCCTCGAAAAGTTGGCACTACCTTTAATGTAGTTCACAACTTTAACAGTGTCTCTCATCACCACTTTAAGCTCAGGTGAGATTCCTTTTGATGCCAAAGCTTCACTATGAATAAAACAATGATTCCAAACAGTGTTCTGTCCTGCTGCATCCTTAGTTGCCATCCTTCTGACAACTCCGCTATTTTTGCCAGTGATGTTGGCTGCCCCGTCGCTGGTGATGCCTTTGCAATTGGCCCAATCCAGACCGCATTTTGTCATGTAAGCATTTAACTCTTTAACTCTGGTTACGCTTCTGCTGAGTACCTGAGCTGATAACTGAATTTCTTGAGACTTCCTCTGAAAAAAAGATAATGGTTTGTCCGCCAGATTGGCATGACGTGTACTTAAATGTCTTTCCAACTTCGCTGGTTTCAAACTTTCATTTGCCAGCTTTTCCCCGCATACTACACACATTGGTATTGCAGCATGACCTGCGTCCAGGGCCGTAGCATGGTATTCTGGGCCCCCTGACTGTATATTGTTCTGGGCCCATTTCCTATTAAAAAGAGTGTTTATAATTTGCAGGGGGGACCCAAGAATCATTACCACCTTTCACCCCACTAGCTACGGCCCCACCTGCGTCGGAACAGTTGACGATCCCAAACTTCAAAAAATCATCTTTATATGGCCTTACTCTGGATTTCTGCTTTTTCTTTGCTGGGCAAGAACTGTCAGTACTGATACTGCTACGCTGTTTGCATGCATCACCTTCACAATCTTTTATGCCGATCTCCGCTGTGTGCAGCAGGGTTGGACGGCTGGCGGCATTTTCTGCTGCTTCATTTGAAGGGGTCTCGGTCTCTTGGTTTCTTGTGAAAAAATAATGGTACTTTTTGACTTTGGCTTGCTCATGTTCAGCATAAAAGAAATTAAAGACAGGCTAGTGAATGTCACGCTAGTGAAGCCTTTGCATCATCACAGTGGGAAAAATAAATGGCTGCGTCAACGACATATGATAATGTTCTAAGCACTGCATGAGGTTAAAAAGAAGTGTTTGATTGCATGTACATAGGTCAGGTGACAGAGGTGGAGTATTTACTTTAGTATTTAAGTATTTAGTTTAGTTGAATGATGTATTTCAATGTGCTTCTATTCAAAGTTCTTCTTCTTCTGATTATTATTATTAAAATGTTTTTTTGGAACATTATCCTTAAATCATCCTGGCGACCCATTTTTTTAAGTCTCGCAACCCACCCGAGGGTCACGACCCAGGGTTTGTAAACCTGTGCTGTAGAGGATGTTAGTGTGAACTGTTTACGATGAGCTTTCAAGTCAAATACTGTCATGGTGGAGCAACAGTTTGAAAATCATTGCTGAGCAAGTAAGATTAAGTCAATATGATTATAGCAACTTTCCTGAATGAACTTCTGAAGGTAACTCTATCGCCCCCTTGAGTACCAAGGTTTGTTACCGTCACAACAACGCAAGAACATACATTACGCACGTTCAACCGGATTGGGGTTTTACGACACATGCGTATTGGCAATCCGCTGGCCTAGCGCTCACATTTGCGTCTGCATACTTAAGTAAAGTATGTTTCTTTCCTAACATGCATTCTTGTGTTGCTGTGGCAGTAAAAAGCCTTGGTACTCAAGGGGGCGATAGAGTTACCTTCAGAAGTTCATTCAGGAAAGTTGCTATAATCATATTGACTTAATCTTACTTGCTCAGCAATTCTTTTCAAACTGTTGCTCTGCCATGACAGTAGCTGACATGAAAGAGAAAACTCACTATAGAAGCAGACAGTGCACACAAGTTTCCACTAGAGTGCCCCTTGTGGTAATGTTGAGAATGCAACACATACTTGCTTTGTGTTATTAATTGTGTTCTGACACATTTTGGAACGGAACAATGCTCAAATTCGAGCTTGTGTAGCTAGAAGCCTCTGCGTTCACAAACTTGCGTAGAATATGTTTCAGCTTTTAAGCATGTTCAACCAGATCATGCGTTGATCAAGCATTCACATCTGCAAAGGTGAACTTGCTTGAAGTATATTTCTGACCTAAAACTAGGGTTTGCTCATAAACATTACTATTACTTAAGTAAAGCATGCATTTAAAATGTGAAAACAACTTAATTAAATCACTTTAAATCAACCTGCATGAAATGTCTTTTGTCCACCCCAAAACCTCACATTACCCTGTGCCTTTATTTTTAGCTGTAATTCTAGATTAAACACCCTCCCTTGTCCTTGAGGTTCTTCATGGATAGACTGTTCCATTCGTTTACTTTTGTCTCTCTGGATGTTTTAATGAAAGGTTGTTGTTCGCACTGGCTTCAGTGCAGCAATGGTTAAACTCACACTCTTTAATGGTCTTTAGATCAGATTTTATGACGGCAACCACTTACCCCACCCATTAACATCAAAACCTCTCTCATCAACACATACTACTTGTCTTAACTGGGCAGTTATGCACTTCACAGAATAGTTTGAGTAGAACAATAATACATTTTGCAATAAATTATGTACATAATTCAGTTTTAATAACTGAATAGATCCATATTTATTGACTGCGTTGAAATGAAAGGTTTCAGTTATTTGGACATATTGTGCAATATTATGAAATAGCTACTGTGAATTTGAATCTTTGAACCAGACTGAATAGAAATTAAGACAATTAGGCTTTCCACACTATGCTTAACCCTGGGTTACTGTGTTTTTAAACCCCAGATCAAAGCTTCTTTTATCACTGGCTTATGTGGCGCTTGTAATTTTGAAAGGGGTTTTTACTGGTTTAAGCTGGTCTTAACTGGTTTAAGCCATTCCCCCAGCCTGTTCAGGCTGGTCTAGCTAGTCTCCAAGCCTGACCAAGATGGAAAGTATCCGAAAACCATCTAAAACCAGCCAACTGACAAGCCTGACAAGGATTGGAGAACCGTTAAGACCAGACAACCAACTTAGGCTGGTGTTGGCTGTTTTTGTCGGCAGGGATGATAACTATACACAAGCTGATACCAATATCTAAAGAGCAAGGTGTCCAATGGCATTATAATACCATGTAATACTATATAAGTGTACTAGATAGGTAAAGTTTGTCAAGACAGACTTTGATATTGGCTTGACAAAGCCTTGATTGAAAGACTAGTAAACTAGTTTTAAAAGTCATTCAGATATTACAGTAAGACAAAGAGCAAGCTAGCTAGCAAGATAGTCAGACTGTCGCATAGATAGTCAGATAAATTATCAGCAACTTAAAGCAGATTAAAGGCTTTTTGTGGGTTTGTTTACATTTGCATTTTTTTGACTGTTGTTAGTTTGAATTAACGAGCATTCCGCTGGCCCGTTTGAACATTCCGTCAATGTAAATCTATGGGATTTTTTCAATATTTGATAGTCCGCTGAGTGAAAACCATATGTCCGATCAGTAAGAAAATACAAAGCACACTAAGTTAGGACAGTCTGAAGGTTTGTACCAAGTTTGGTGGATGTAGCTTGAAAGCTCTAGGAGGAGTTAGTGTTTGAAAACTTGGTCTTGGTTCAGGGATTTTGAAAAAAAACCCTAAACCAACTTTGTAGAAAAGCCAGCATAATTATATAATTTAATGTAGCAAATAAGACATGCACATAATAGCACAAATGAAATGAAAACTTATTTTGTAAAATATATATATATATATAAGTAAATAATATTTATTATCCATTGACAATGCTGTTGGTAGATTTGGGAACTGACCCAAGAGGCAAGTATATGTAGTTTAGTTTAGTTTAGTTTAATTGGGTAAATAGGAACTGGGCAGATAATCTTGAAATGGCCCAAAATCGACATATTAATCAGTTAATATTGATCTTTCACTAAAGATTATGTTTTCCCAAATGACCACAATTTCAAGTGTGAAACGCCAATTTTGTTTCCTCTGATTGGCTAACATCTGGACAAAGTATGCTTTTGCTTTTGATATTTAATATGGTTAACATTATTACAGATAAACTGTATTAGATCTACATCTTGGCAATTATAAAAGACATGTGAAACTAGTGCTAACCCAGCCATGATGACTTCAGCAGAAACTGTGAGATTGTATTTTAAGACGCTGTTTTCTTAAATACCCACAATGAGAGTTCAAGCCATGTCAACTCAGCATATTTCATATCAGAACAAATATATGTTTTCACATGTTTACATTCGAACACAGTGTGTTTTATACATCTAGGCGTCTAAATGTCTTGTGAATGAGTTGTATTCATTTCATCTACATAATACATCAAGACACTTCTAGCAAAAAAACGCACATGATTTTCAAATCTAGCCAAAAAACAGTGTGAACATATTGAGGATCCATTACAACGCAGACATTATTTTCAGATATTCAAATCAGGGGAGCGTTACGGCGGTGATTTACACGATTAAAGCTGGTAAATCTGCCAGTGCTGGCGGAGGAGGACGCGCGTACAGACAGACTCAAATCTATGTGTCTCAATGTACAGACACTTTTCCGCCTCTGGAAGCAAAACGCTCTGAAGGAAAAGCGTGTTTAGAGAGCAGGGATAACGCTCCAAAAATTGTACATCTGTAATAACTAAAGAAAGTTTGCTCAAAAAATAAAATTCTGTCATTTTGTCAATTTCTTCCGTGGAACACAAAAGTAGATGTTAGGCAGTATTCAGTTCTCCTTTGAAAACTCTGTTTTTAGTTTCCTAACATTATAGTTTTCCAAAGTATGCAATATTGGAGTGTTTTCGAAATGCTCAGTTTTTGGTGGAGGAAAACACCGATCTATTGTGGATGAGAGGTTTAAACGTAGCGAAATCAATGCATTTTAAACCAAAACTATTAGTGTGGACAAGGTCTTTGCCTCAGTCACCAGTGCCATGTGTAGGCTAAACATTTTCAGATTAAATCAGCAAAAAAAAAACAGAAAGTGTTCCAATTATCCCTGCCCTCCGTTAGTGTTTCCAACAGAGTGTCTCTATTGCAGTTGTGACCACCGTACTCTTGCCACAGACCCCTCTCTACCAACCCCAAATGTTGCCCTGAAAGAGTGCAGGAAGCAAAGACCACACGGCTTAATGGCCCTCCACAACACCAAGTATGTTATTCCCATAACGGGGAATGTCATTTTGAGGCTAACACTTCTATTAAGTAGTCTTAAGTCTCTTTTACAGCTGTGTTGAGGGTTTAACTGTGTTCACTGCCTGTGCTGTATGGACTGTGGTTGGTTATATCAGAATGCTGATTATTACCGGTTTGGATGGTCTTGTGGCCGTTCAGTCTGGTTAACCAGCCCAGCACTGTGGGGTGTGATGATGATCAAGAATCAGTTGTCTTCAAAATTCGTATAGTTTCCAATTCCGTTTCGTTTTGTTCAGCCTGGTTTCATTTTAGTCTGGTTTTAGTTTAATTTGGTTTGGTTTTAGTATAGTTTAATGTGATTTTATTTTTTATTTTAGATTAGTCTGGTTTTAGTGTTGGTATAGTTTAGTCTGGTTTTAGTTTTAAATTGGTTAGGTTTAGTCTGGTTTTAGTGTTAGTTTAGTTTAGTCTGGTTTTAGCTGTATATTTGTTCGGTTTTAGTTTAATGTGATTTTAGATTTATTTTAGTTTAGTCTGGTTTAGTGTTAGTTTAGTCTGGTTTTAGTTTATTCTGGTTTTAGTGTTAGTTTAGTTTGGATTTATTTTAAATTTGGTTTGGTTTAGACTGGTTTCAGTTTTTAGTTTAGAGTAGTTCAATGTTATTTTAGTTTAGTTTTAATTTGGTTTGATATAGTATGGTTTTAGTTTAGTCTGGTTTTATTTTTATTTTAGTTTAGTCTGGATTTATTTTAAATTTGGTTTGGTTTAGATTGGTTTCAGTTTTTAGTTTAGTGTAGTTTAATGTGATTTTATTTTAGTTTTAATTTGGTTTGGTTAAGTTTAGCTTGGCTTAGTCTGGTTTTAGTGTTAGTTTAGTCTGGTTTTAAATTAGTTTAGTTTTATGTGATTTTAGTTGTATTTTACTTTAATTAATTTTAATTTGGTTTGGGTTTAGTTTAGTTTAATGTGATTTAATTTTAGTTTAGTTTGGTTTAGTCTTGTTTTATTGTTAGTTTGGTTTCAGTAATATTGGTTTAGTCTGGTTTTAGTTTGGTTTGGTTAAATCTGGTTTTAATGTTAGTTTAGTTTAGTTTTGGTTTAGTTTAGTTTGGTGTGATCTGGTCTGGTCTAGTTTACAGCATCTTAAACGTTAATTTAAAACATTAAATCATGTTTAAAGTATTTTAAATAACCTTCAGGTCACCAAAAAGACAGTCATTAACTGTATTTAGTATTGTTGTTTAAGTAACGTTAAACTAGGCCTACTGACTTTAAAGTCCATATTAAAGTCACATTCATTTGTTTTTATGAATTTAAAATGAAGCTTTCCACAAGCAGCACAGTTGCATTGAGAGACATGAAGAATTTGTCTTCAAAAGCAACCACAGTGTTTGCTGAAAGTTTCATTGTGTACCCATAAAAACTGCTTTGAATATTTGCCCATCAGTTTCATCTGCTGTTAAGAATGATCATAATGCTTTGCTGACACTTTGAACAAATATTTTCATGAGATATTTTACACACTGATAAAGTTTAAGAGTTTGGCTGAACCCTTTTACCACATTCAGTATGAAAGCCAACATCATATGTTCAGATTAAGACAAGAACGCCACCTTCTGGAGACATACTACAATTCCAGTGAGCTAAACTTCAAGGACAGTGCTTTATTAGTGCCATTTGCTAAGGCTAGAATCACTATTACTGTTGCTCATAGTTTTGAAAGGGGTTTTTACTCATACAGCAAATGTCTTCATAATAAAGCAATCCATCACTTACATTAGGTTTGGACCCCATTAAAAGCAGCTCTTCTGATGATAAGAGCCAGATCTTATTTACTGGCAGCAGTTTGAGGCATGGTAGGCCAAATTCTAGCGCTCATGAGAGGCCAGTATGCAAGTAAACCTGATAGTTCTGGAGCAGCTCCACAGACCACAGAGACCACAAATGAGAGATGTTTACAGTCCCCAGACACCCGAGGGCCAGTGCTGCTCCCTGACCCCCTCTGGCACTTTGTCCCAGGTAGAGTCGAGAGATGTCGACCTTTCGCTGTAGAACAGTACACCTGGGATTTCTGGGTTCACTCACCGGACATGCTGTTCACAGCCAAGTTTTGTTAAATGACTGTGCCTGAGCTGTGAGGCAAAGATTTTGTTCAGGATACACTAATAGCACTGTCACAAACGTGCAACCCAGAGGTGAGAATGAATCGAGATTGTGAGTTATTTTCAGCACTGCTCAATAAATGTGGTTTGGAAGGACGTTTACCCCTCTTATATTTTAAAAAATACATTTGCAGCCCAACAAATCAATCAGCACTTGAATTTAAAGTCAAAATGAAATAAGGATTGACTAGGTTAAGACGTAAATGAAATAATAAAAAAAATGCATTTCTTATTTCCAAATATTTCTTCCTCAAAAGTAAGTATTATGAATGGAGCCATTAAGGAATTTGAATCGTTTAGAGGAATTGGAACCGGAATAGTTAAATTCCTTACACCCTGACTACACCGTTGATGGATGTTCTAAACCATTTATTTGTGTTATTGCCATTAGAAGTGCCAGTGCATGCAATGCAAAATGGAACGGGACACCCGTTTACTGTTGGCATGACGCGCCGCAACGGACGCTTTCAGTGTCAACAGCATTATTGATTATAATGGATTCTATTGCTTTTGACGCAATGCGTCACTCATCTAGTGTAGACAGGGTGTTATGATTCCCATCCCTATAAGTGACAGCCTGATCTCATGAACATCATGTGACAGTGGCTACATTTTTGCCAAACGAAATTATTTGCCGTGTTACACGTTTGGCTGCAGTTTCCCAGTGAAATGTCCAGTGGGGGGCGCTAAAATCGAGTGAAATTATGTCGTAATCAGATGTGGTTTTTAAGGTGAATATTACATGGAGTTTTTACTGAGTAAAATGTACCTCCTTAACCTAAAACTTTACCTATACCTAACCAATAGTGATCTAAAATCAAACGAGAGGTTAACAAAACCCTAAACTAACACCTAAACCGAACCGATAGTGTCCAAAAACAAAATGTGAAATAAAAAGCACATTTTGTGAAGCAATCACATCATTTTGTGTTGCTTCTACAACATTTTTGTTTCACATTGTAGCTTGCATGTTTGGCTGGTCTCAATCCGCGGACTTCCGAGTTTGAAGTCCAACACTCAGGTGAGCTACCGCGGAAGCTAATCACACTTGAATAAGTGTGTAAATATTGTTGGGTCAGTAATACAAGCATTAAAATGTATCGTTTTCAAATGATGCGTTAGAGTAATAGACTGAAAAATAAGTGTTTATAAAGTCATAATCAGCCGTTGTACTTGTGATTTGTGTGAAAGTGAATAAAGCGCTTATTTGTTGTAGTGCCTGTTGCATTAATTTCACCATAAATCTGTGACGATATGTAGAATGTGGCACGTAAAAGTCAGTTTGCAAAGTGTAGTTATAGTAACGTTGAACGTTCATGAGGCTAGGTTGAAGATTGACCATACTTACTTTCTTAATACACATTCTTGGTCTTATTGTAACAATTCATCCGTGCACAATTTGTTAACCAACAGCCAGAGATGTTTCATTCTCACTCCTTAAACCACTTCTCATATACTGACATTCAGGAATGGATTGCCAACTTTGTATGATCCAATCAATTCCTGATCGATGAAATTCTCACCCAACATTTTTATTTTTAGGTTTCACTCTACAAATGTGAACTGCATGGCAAATGATATTTCATGTTGAATTTAGTATTGCAATTTAATGCTGGTTAGTATTAATATAATAAAGATTACTGTAATGATAACAAATAACTATTGATTTTAAAAAGAAGCGTTACCATTGTCACTCTTTTTCGACTTGAAATAGTTCTGACATAACCCTCAACTGGCTCATTTGGCCAGACAGAAGTCTCTTGCAATATTGGACACGAAGGATCCAATTAAATAATTGACCATTACATTCATCAAACCCTTCATCAGAGCATGTGTGAAATATTTACCAGATTTACCATCTGGCAGTCCTGAAATTACACTGAAATTACACTATGATTTAACTGTACACATGCAAAACAATCATAATCAGTTGTAGGGCTTATATGACATTCTGGATCTGATAAACAGTGTTTCCTTCAGGTCATCACACGCTGGCACAGAGGGGGAGCTGGCAGCAGCCATGCCCGACTTACTGCCCAGAAAAAGGCCAGTTCTCATTCAGCTGTGACATATTTGGAAGTGGAGCAGCAAAAACAGGGCCTTTAAATCTATCTCACTCTCCTGTAAATTACTACCCTGCATTTTTAATTTCCTACGCATCACACAATGCTATTCACTGGCGTCCAAATCAAACACGGGTATTTGGTTGAACAGTATGGTGCAACAAACTGTCCATTTTTTCCACTGTGAACATGTGAAGTGTAAAACAGACCTGTCTGTGTAGTGACAATAAAAGAGATGTCATGTTTGAAATCAAAATACATAACAAATTTAAAAGGCACATCCATTAATTCCCTTTCTTGGTATCACCATGGTATGTCTAAAAACATGATAAAACATGGCATCACCATTGTGCATGTCTAAAATAACATGGTATTACCATGGTACATGTCTGAAAACATGGTAAAACATGATATTACCCTTGTACATGGTATATGTCTGAAAACATGGTAAAAACATGTTATAACCACGATACATATCGGAAAACATGGTTAAAAAATATCTAGAAACATGGTAGAAACATGGTATTACCATGGTACATGTATAAAAACATGGTAAAAAACATGATATTACCACTGTATGCCTAAAAACAGGGTAAAACATGGCATTGCCATGGTACATGTCTAAAAACATGGTATTAAAATTGTACTTCTAAAAACATGGTATTACCATGGTAGTACAATGGCATCACCATTGTGAATGTCTAAAATAACATGGTATTACCATGGCAAAAGTCTGGTAACATGATATTAGCATAGTACAGTAAATTTGTGAAAACACGGTCATGGAACATGTCTAAAATAACATGGCATTACAATGGTATTTCTAGACATGCGCATGGTTACCACTGCGCATGTCTAAAAATATGGTAAAAACATGGTGTTGCCATGATACATGTCTGAAAACATGGTAAAAAAACCATCTTGAAACAAGGTAGAAACATAGTATTACAATGGTAAATGTCCAAAACATGGTGAAACCATGGTACATGTCTGAAACATTGTAGAAAATCACGGTGTTACCATGGTACATGTCTGTAAACATTATAAAAATGGTATTGTCATGTGTCATCATTTATCTTTATATTAGGTCATCATCATGTTAGGAATAACTGACAATGGACCGTTGAAAAAAACAGAAAATGTCTTGAGATAAAACCCTGAATGATGCTGCGCATCGTGAACGTATTACCACCTCAGATGTGCATTATTTTTCAATAATTCAACGGGCCGGAGAAAATTATTCCGCTTATACCACGATTACCACACCTTAATATATCGTTCAGGGTTTTATCTCAAGACATTTTCTGGTTTTCGTCCCTAAAACACTCTTGAGATTGGAACTACTTTCTTTCGCCACAGGTTTAGCGTCTTGCTCTGATACGGCTCAATCCTTCGTTGCTAGTTCGAAAATGTTACATTAGAACTAGCAACGGAGGATAGCGAGGCTTATGCTGCTTTACTGGAGCACTTACTGGAGTAACAAGTTAGTGCGTTTGTGCGTGAGAGTTTGTGTGTGAGTTTGTTTTTGAGGGATCGAAAGAGTGTAAATAAATTTAGGATAATATAGACATGTACTTAACGATGTACTTAATGATGTACTTAACCAATGTCCTTGTTTTAATTGGTTATTTTGTTGTGGTAGCCTGTACGGAATAACTTAAATAATTTGGGGAAGTGATGTGGAACCGTTATGCGGTCAAGACCTGGAAATACTTCATAGCCGTGTGTTTACTGGAAAATAATTGCACAACTTATAACATCCGTCAACCAATCCGAATCAAGCATTCAACAGACCCGTGTATAATTAGATTTATATTGCATGGTAGTCTGTGGTTCTTCAAAGAATACCATAGTATTATCATGGAACATGTAAAAATGCATTAACTAGGGAACCATGTCCAAACAACATTTTACTTTTTGTATTTAATGTTGTATTTGTATTTACAGTATATTCATCATTTAGCTTATAACATGAAATTAACTTCCTTACAGTCACAGTACAGTCAGACCGACATCATTAAAAACATCTTTTATAAATCAACATGACTCCGTTTGCAATTACTGATGCTCAGATATGAATCCAGCGGACGGGTTTGAATTCAACAAAAGTTTTCATCCCGTTCAGTTTAAGTGCAAATAAAATGGAAGTTCAAGTGTTTGATTTGTTACTGGATCTTTCCTCCCTCGGGGGTGAGTGTGAAGAACAGGCCTGTAAGACCTCCCTTTGCCCTCTCCTTCATAACGGCCACAGAGTCACTCACACATGTAAACAGTTCCAGTAGAGACAATCTGAGGACACGAGAGAACCTCTAAGATCTCGCTTGATGTGAAAGTCCAAATGGCGTGTTGGTGGGATGACTTTTCAATGTAGCTGTACACAGTCTTTTTACATTTTGACTTGGAGGACAATATATCTATTTACAATATACCGCAGAGCATTTCACTATAAATTGTTATTAAGGTGGAAGATGTTTTGAATTTGATTTCGGTGTGACCTTAACTTTAAAGTCGGTTCCATTAAGGAGATCATGACCAACATTAGGGAGCTAGACTCTCTAAAAAGAGAGAAGTCAAGCAAAAAGACATTGTTGGCATACATAACATTAAAGAGCACCTATAATGGTTTTTAAATGTGCTTAATTTTGTGTTAAAGGTCTCATACAATATATTTACATGCATCCAAGGTCAAAAAACACTTTCATTTGCTCATAATTTAATTTTTTCCCAGTGTCAAAAACGACTCGTTCAATGATCCGTTCTAAAGGATTCATTCTAAACTCCTCCTTTCAGACAGCATACTCTGCTCTGATTGGTCAGATGTCCCAGTCTGTTGTGATTGGTCTACCGCTTAGTGTAGTGTTGCTGTTCACGAGCAGCCAATGAAGACCAGAGGCGGGTTTTTTGTTACCAAATTACGTAGGTTAGTACAGGAAGTAAGTCTGGAATTACTAACGACTCATTTCAGGTGTTCAGAATCGGTTCTTTCTTTTGGGAGTCAATAACTCCATTTGTCGTGCACTTTGATTTTTGAAACTTTGCAGACTTTTTTACATTCACAAACAGCTATATAACACACTACATGAAAGGTAATATTTGAAAAACCATAACAGGTGCTCTTTAAAGCAAATGAACACGGGCTATTAAATACTATGATATACTAGCTTGCTATTTACCGAATACATACATACCGTTGTTGGGGAGTAACTAAAACTTGAGCTACTAACTTAATTCAATTTTCAGTGTAGTGTCAGAAAAGTTTTTTTTTTTTTTTGCATATAGTGCACATAGCTGCAAATGCCTAACCATCCTCTTTCTCACTCTCGTTTCTTTGGGAAGTCCAAAACATTTAAGTGAATCAGTTTGTTCAGAGATGAACCATTTAAAATAAAGGGTTATCTACTGATATATATATATATATATATATATATATATATATATATATATATATATATATATATATAAATGGTAAACTGCCAGCATGAGGTGAAGCCACTGGAAGTGTTCGAGCAGCCATCTTGGTATGCCCAAACTATCCCAGAGCATCAATGATTGACAGGCGAAAACTCCCCCATTTCACCATCTCCGACCTGTGGATACGACAGTTGCATTTCATCTTCTAGTGACAATCATGTTAAATGTTTAATTTGCTCGTTATGGATAATTCGTTACGAGAGAGATGTACGTGGAGTATTCACCTGCCCCGGTGTTCAGTCTGTCAGTGCAGCACAACGATCACCAAAGGAAGCGGCAAAACTGTCCAGAAGTTGTAATGTAAGTAGGAAAAGCTGTAATATCTGCTTGTTTAGGGTGACAAAACATCCTTACCCCCGAAAGGGACTTAAAAAAATTAATCGCCTTCAATGCCTGGGATTTGCTTGTTTTCATTTTTAAGTGCTCTCTGCAGTCATACTAATGTTTACTCGCTGAAATGAGATGATTTCCTAATAAGTCAATAGGGACATTGGAACGTTTGGGAATAGCAATATGAAGGTGCAGTAGCTTCACTGTTATGACGTCATGAGCAATCCAGTTCTATATTATATATAAGTGGGGTTAACCTGTTAACGCTTATGTAGTGCTGGGCAGTCCAGTTAATTTTAGTGAATCGATTTCGTTCAAGGGATTCATGTAAATGAATCAGTTCAAGTAAACGACTCATCAATTCGCTTGAACCCCTGCACAGAAATGTCAGCGGCTTTGGAATAACATACTAGCATACTAATATATATGTGGTAGTTATTTGTCTGTTTTTGACAGGTTTTATTATTATTATTATTATTATTATTTTATGACGCTGTTTGATGGCACTTTTTTTTTTGTGCAAGCTTCTCAGACTTCAATTTAGATTTCAAAACTACACGAATACTGACGCCTTTCTCCAAGAAAATGATTCAAGGACTCGCAAAACCACTCATTTGAAATTTATAGAGACACTATAATTGTCAGCTTCTTTATTGCCAGTCGCGGCTGCCCAAATATTTAAAGGGCTTTCAAGAGCTGAAGTCGCCAAGTGTAATTTACATTGCAGGGGGTTTTCAGCATGTCAGTAGAGCAACTCACCATTTTCTGCTGCCAGTGACCTTGATTTTCTTTTTTATGTCTGTCTGATTCTATGCAGTCGTCTTGTATGAACAAATAAGACAGGATGCCTAAGAGGTCAAGTTAGCTTTTGTTTTGTTTTTTGCATATGTTATACTCTGACTCACGCTCACAACTCATTACGAGACGCAATATGCTGCAAGGAGCGCTACAGCATCGGTATGTTTATATGTGAATGATACGTATCAGAATGATACCTGAATGTTGTAATGGGACAGTTAACTCTATCTCTTCCTTGAGTACTGTGGTGACACAGTAATGCCAAAGTACTGCAGAAATGCATGTTAAGTATGTACAATGTTAAAATGTTGTAAAGCCCACTTATATGGTTAATTGTTGACCAAGCATTCACGTCTGAGATTGCGTACTTGAGTAAAGTATGTTTCTGGTCGAAAGCTCGGACAACGTATTCAAGTGTGCAGTTCCATTGAGTGGCAAGGTGAAGTGTGTACTTTCTGTGCTACTTGTGGCACCAAACAGAATTACAAAAATAAAGTATGTTTTCAAACAACCTTCGGCAACACCCCTCAGACTCATCACGCCCTCTCTGATTACCTATGAACAAATTGGCAGTACTAAATAAAAGGTGATAAACGTTTAACGTCGTATGAACAAGACCACTATGACATAAACACAGGGTTGTGAGGGTTACTTTTGAAATGTATTCCACTACAGATTACAGAATACATGCTGTAAAATGTAACTTGTAACATATTCCGTTAGATTACTCAAGGTCAGAAATGTATTCTAAATACGTTGTCTCTCAAAGACCATTCTATGTCTCTGTATCTTTTTAACAAGTCTTCGAGTTTTGGCTTTAACATCCGTAGACGAAGCTAAATTTCTTTTCCTCTGTACAAGTCTGCCATGGTTCTTCATATTCTCCCGGCTGTATGGCTAGTTCAAGTAGCCATGCCACAAACTCACGCTATAGGCTGCGCTAGAAAGGGATGGGTGGAGCTGAGCGGGCTGCTCAAAATATAAACGTCAATGTTTTGATGGTGTCTGGGAGGCTCAGTGTTTATACACCGATCAGCCACAAAATGAAAACCACCTGCCTAATATTGTGTAGGTACCCTTTGTACCACCAAAACAGCGCCAACCCGCATCTCAGAATAGCATTCAGAGATGATATTCTTCTGACCACAATTGTACAGAGTGGTTATCTGAGTTACTGTAGACTTTGTCAGTTCGAACCAGTCTGTTCATTCTCTGTTGATCTCTCTCATCAACAAGGTGTTTCTGTCCACAGAACTGCCGCTCACTGGATGTTTTTTGTTTCTGGCACCATTCGGAGTAAATTCTAGACTGTTGTGTGTGAAAATCCCAGAAATACTCAAACCAGCCCATCTGGCACCAACAATCATCCATGCGATTATCTAATCAGCCAATCGTGTGGCAGCAGTGCAGTGCATAAAATCATGCAGATACAGGTCAGGAGCTTCAGTTAATGTTCACATCAACCATCAGAATGGGGAAAAAATGTGATCTCAGTGATTGGACCGTGGCATGATTGTTGGTGCCAGATGGGCTGGTTTGAGTATTTCTGTAACTGCTGATCTGAACCGCGTTCAACTCACGTAGCTGAAGCGGAGAAATGCCCAGCACACTGGATTAATGTATTAGATGAATCCATGTCTTAGATGTTTCTTGTTCATATTTTGCTCTGTTAATATTTTTCGTAAACATTATTCTTTATTAATATCGTTTAATTATTGTCATGATGTGCCTTTTTTGTCTCGTCTTCGCTGATGAAGTCAAAAAACTTTGTCAACAAACTTTTTCGTCAGTGATTTTGTTGATGAGATTGACACTGTCCACAAGGTGAAAAATTTGCTTTAGTGCCTTCTTGAGTAGATTTTCTGCTTTATTTTATTTTTTTGCAACAATGTTTTTCTCTGCAAATTCTGCAAATATTCTAAAAAAAATCTGTGAAAATATTTTTTTCTTTGCAAAAAAAAAAAAAAAAAAAAAAAACAATCTTTAAAAAAAGGTTTAAGCAAAAAAATCTTCAATAAATAAAAATTACCAATTTTTTTTTCTCTGTTAAAAAAAGAAACAAAATATTGAAAAACCAGCTTAACCAATTTAGAAGACAAAAAAAGGTGTGATCTACCCTTATATACTGTAGTTTCACAAACAGATCTCTGAAATATATATATATCTACATAAAAAGGAAAAAAAATATATATATATCCACAAACAAAAATATTCTCTGCAAAAATAAATCTCAGAAATGTGAACATTTTCTCAAAAAATAAAAATAAAAAAAATAACCCGAAGCCAAAAAAAAAAAAAAAAAAATGACAAATTCAGTAGCCTTAAAACTCAAGAAAACAGAGTTGTGAAAATTAGATGCAATCTAGCAGCGTTATACAGTGCATGCCTTTGAAGACACTGTAAGTCTATTCCATTATTCTCTCAATTTAAATCCGGTCAAAATTAAATATTGCGTTACTCTAAGGTCTATAAATCCCCTTGAAGAAATGTTCAGAATGCACACATATTTTGGTTGCATTATGAATTGCATTCAGAACGCAACAACTGTAATCGAACTTGCACAGCTGTGCTTGCGTTTACGTAAGTGTTTCAGGTCTTTTGGGGACTGAACTAGCAACCAGGTTACTAGCTTTCGTCACTACACCATAACACCTCCAGGTTCATCTGTATTTTGTCTATAATGCTGAAATGTAAGGGTATGTTTCTTAACGACCTGTAGGCATTGTCTTCAGAAGTGGTTTTTACTCTGAATACCCAATAAAAGGCCAGTAAATTTTACAAAAACATATTTAGATTGATTCTCATTGAGAACTTAACCTGTTTAAACTCAATGCCACAACCAACATCAAACATCAAAGCAGAAAAAATAATACAGAGAACATAAATGCCAGCACATTTGCTCCTGCTGTAAAGTTAATGTGGTTTGTAGAAGTAAAGATTGTTGAAAATATTCATATTGCACTGAACCAGTAAAACAATACTCTGCTTTCTAATTTGCTCTACATTTATTAAAAATGTTTTCATCCAAGATTGAAAACGATGGCATTCAGACAATACTTCCATACTTAAAGACATTTGATAGCATTGTGTCGTTTCCAGGAAGACCTGTTTTTAATCACACAACTCAAATGTAACAGTTTATTTCCAAAACAGCTCAGTTTAAACAAAGCATTCCACTGTATCTGACAATATTTTGGAATAATGGGAATTACAAACCAAAACTTCTTGTTTCATCACGTGAAGATAATTCACAGACACTAAACTGCATTGTGGGAACATAGTAAATTTATTTTTCATTTTGACTTTTCACAATGCCACACATTCACAGAACAGTCACTCAAATCAACTATTTTCTCGACGCCATTAACAATACATGAAAAGGCAAAAGATCTTATCTTCTGCACAAACCTAAACATGGCTTGACTTAAAAAAACACTGCAAAACAGACGATATTTACACAAGAGGTTTTACCTCAATAAAGCTATTTTTAAAACAAAGCACAGATTTGTGTACTTAGACATCTCTGTGGTCCTTATGAATAGTAAGTGAAACTCTTTGCAGAGCTCGAAGCAGTTCATTAGAGCTGAAATGCAAGTATTCACACAGTAAAGTTGTACTGCAGTTGGACAGTAAGACTAGATTCATTTTGTCAAGGAAAAGCACATAGACAACTATTGTACTGACTACAGGAAATGCAAAGAAGTTTTTGATGAACGTTTCATTTAAAACTTCTGTGAAAGTGTTTGTTTCTCCAATAGCAGGTCTGCAAATCTCTGCTGGAGCTCCTTCTCTCTGTCTTGTTGTCTCTGAACGTCCTCTCTCAGTGCCTGGATATTAAACACAAACACAATGATGACAGTATCCATAATGCTTGGGTTCTGGAAGTAAAAATTACATTCATTTTCTCCATAAAGAAATACATAATTTATATAAAAGTTTATTAATTTTTAATCATATTAATTAATATGTTTACTATAAAAGTTTATGCATTTTCTCAATAAAGAAATATATTTTTACTATAAAAGTGTATGCATTTTCTCCAAAAAGTATATTTTTACTATTAAAGTTTATGCATTTTCTCCAAAAAGTAGTATATTTTTACTATTAAAGTTTATGCATTTTCTCCAAAAAGTAGTATATTTTTACTATTAACGTTTATGCATTTTCTCCAAAAAGAAGTATATTTTTACTATAAAAGTTTATGCATTTTCTCCAAAAAGTAGTATATTTTTACTATAAAAGTTTATGCATTTTCTCCAAAAAGTAGTACATTTGTACTATAAAAGTTTATGCATTTTCTCCAAAAAAGAAGTATATTTTTACTATAAAAGTTTATGCATTTTCTCAATAAAGAAATATATTTTTACTATAAAAGTTTATGCATTCTCAATAAAATATATTTTTACTATAAAAGTTTATGCATTTTCTCAATAAAGTATATTTTTACTATAAAAGTGTATGCATTTTCTCCAAAAAGAAATATAATTTTTACTATAAAAGTTTATGCATTTTCTCCATAAATAATTCTATTTTTTACTACAAAAGTTTATGCATTTTCTCCATAAAGAAATATATTTTTACTTATTTTTAAATATATTTAAAATACATTTTATGGATAAAATGCATAAACTTTTATAAGTTTATGCATTTTCTCCATAAATAAACATTTTTTTAAATATAAAAATCTATACATTTTCTTCATAAAATGTATTTTTTACTATAAAAGTTTATGCATTTTCTCCATAAAGAAATATGTTTTTTTAATATAAAAGTTTATGCATTTTCTCCATAAAGAAATATTTTTTTAATATAAAAGTTTATGCATTTTCTCCATAAAGAAATATTTTTTTTAATATAAAAGTTTATGCATTTTCTCCATAAAGAAATATTTTTTTTAATATAAAAGTTTATGAATTGTCTCCATAAAGAAATATATTTTTTTACTATAAAAGTTATGCATTCAAGACACCATGACCCCGTGTTTATGTAGAAGCAACAAGTCATACCAAAATGAGCTTGGCAGCAGCTTATGAATTAAAAAAAAAGTTGAAAGTTGAAATTCTAGGTTCTTAATGTAAACGTAGCATCATGGATCACAGCAAAGAGAGTAAAGCCATGTACTGTTGCTCACCTCCTGTCTCCGTGGAATGGCATGATCTTCCTGTTTCTTGAGCTCCTGAAAGGTGTGGAGCTCCACATTAGCCTGTTCCACTTGATCCCAAAGTTCACTAAGTTGTTTGAGCAGACCCATGGCCCGAGACTGATACCCGCCCAGCAGAATCTTCATCTTCTTCTCCATTTTAGCTGCTCGTTTGGCCTCTGTGGTCATGTGACCTCGGTTGATCTGTCACGACACACAAAGATAAAGGAATTTGATTTTAAATCAACATAGAATGGCATTCGCAACCCATTTTAATTCCATAATGTGACTTGTGTCTGAGTTAAACAAGATATTCAAGGAGGGACTTTCAGGAGGGTGAACTCGAACCCTTATTACCTGCATGAGCACCATGGCTCAATATGCCGTGCAAAAACCGCAAAGCTACAGCTTTGACAGGGGATCCTTATAACAGATTAATGCCAGGTTTACTCAAATGGGCTGCAGTTTAATCTCTGCATTAAAATTCAAACAAGCCATTGAGATTCTGGATTTAAATATGTTTTCTTGTCAAGTTAGAATGGGAGGTCTGAGAAAGGCCAGGATTCAATTTTGCCTTTAGACGCTGGCACCACGAAACATTGAAACCACTGCTAACGTAAGCCATTTACAGACATTCAATTTCGCAATAACCTGGGATATGTAAAAGAGCAGCAAATTCTATGCACACTTATGAGCTGGACACAGAAATAATAAACCTTCAACGTCAACACAGCCCTCAGAAACACACACAATCTCTTTGGTCTTTAACAAATCATTATGTAATTAGAATGGATCTGTTTTTTATTCTACTGTTGTGTGTTTTCCAGTAAGTGTCCTGCTGTATTGAGCAAGCTCAAAATGGGCATCTCTGGGTAGAACATCCTCAAGATGAGCCGAAACAATGAAAGATCACTGAAAACAGGGCTGAACTCACAGACAACAGCAGTACACCATTCAACCAATTGGACACTTAAAGAAAAATATATATTAAAATATATAAATAAAAGAATATTCCAATAAAAAAAAATAAATAAAAAAAATAATAATAATATATATATATATATATATATATATATATATATATACACACACACACACACACAATTGAAAAGTTTAAAAATAATTGTAATTATTTTTAAGTATAAAAATATAACAAATTATCATTTTTAAATTATATCTATATATAATTATAAACGAAATAATTACATTTTAAAAACAACACAACTGAACAATAAATCAATATATCATTTTGTATTAATATTATTATACATTTTACTTATTTACTATGATTTTTATGTATTTTATTTACATATTTGAATCATAAAATTAATTATTATAATTTAGACATTTACTTTTTCATCTACTGAATTATAATTTTTATATACAACACAATTATACAGTTAAAGATATGTACAATTTTAACAATTCTTTAATAACTAACTACATAATTATACACATTTATAACTATAATTAACTATACATAATTATACACATGTAATTGTGATTTATACATTTTAGTAAAAAAAAACAATTACACAAGAATTGAAAAATTAAAAAATATTTTAATAAAATCTACTTAAAATAAAATACATAAACATTTGAAGTATTTTATTATTATTTAATTTACTTCATTATTATACTGAAAAAAGTATTTATATAAATATGTATAACACTATTACATACACACACACACACACACACACACACACACACATATATATATATATATACACACACACACACACACACACTATATGGCCAGAAGTTTGTGGACACCCCCTTCTAATTAACGAATTTGGTTTCTCCATTAAATCCAGTAAAGAAAAATCTTAATGTTTCTTTATGTAATGCTTGGGCTTTGTGTGCTTCCAAATTTGTGGTAACTGTTTGGGGATAGCCCTTTTCTGTTCCAGCAAGACAATGCCCCTGTGAACAAAGTGAGGTCCATAAAGAAATGGTTTACTGTGTCTGGCGTGGAAGAAATTGACTGAACCCCACTGATCACTTTTGGGGTGAACTGGAACAGCAACTGTAAGTCAGGCCCCATCGACCATCATCAGTTCCTGACCTCACTGATAGCCTTGTGTCTGAATGAGAGCAAATCCCTGCAGCCATGTTACTACATACAGTATAGTGGAAAGCCTTCCCAAAAGAGTGGAAGCTGTTATTACAGCAAAGGGGGAAATTGATGCCTAAGGTTTTGAAATCAAATGTTCATCAAGCACATATGGTGTCCACAAACTTTTGGCCATATAGTGTGTATATATATATATATATACATATATACAGTTGTGCTCAAAAGTTTGCGTACCCTGGCAGAAATTATGAAATTTTGGCATTGATTTTGAAAATATTACTGATCATGCAAAAAAAACTGTCTTTTATTTAAGGATAGTGATCATATGAAGCCATTTATTATCACATAGTTGTTTGGCTCCTTTTTAAATCATAATGATAACAGAAATCACCCAAATGGCCCTGATCAAAAGTTTACATACCCTTGAATGTTTGGCCTTGTTACAGACACACAAGGTGACACACACAGGTTTAAATGGCAATTAAAGGTTAATTTCCCACACCTGTGGCTTTTTAAATTGCAATTAGTGTCTGTGTATAAATAGTCAATGAGTTTGTTAACTCTCACGTGGATGCACTGAGCAGGCTAGATACTGAGCCATGGGGAGCAGAAAAGAACTGTCTGTGGTTCTTTCAAGGAGCACAATACGACGATACTTGAACAAAAATGAGCTGCATGATCGAGTTGCCAGAAAGAAGCCTTTACTGCGCCAATGCCACAAAAAAGCCCGGTTACAATATGGCCGACAACACCTTGACATGCCTCACAGCTTCTGGCACACTGTAATTTGGAGTGACGAGACCAAAATAGAGTTTTATGGTCACAACCATAAGCGCTAGGTTTGGAGAGGGGTCAACAAGTACTGTGTTCCTTGAAACAACCACACCGTCTTTTTCCAGAGCAGCCTGTATTTCTCCTGAGGTTACCTGTGGGTTTTTCTTTGTATCCCGAACAATTCTTCTGGCAGTTGTGGCTGAAATCTTTCTTGGTCTACCTGACCTTGGTTTGGTATCAAGAGATCCCTGAATTTTCCACTTCTTAATAAGTGACTGAACAGTACTGACTGGCATTTTCAAGGCTTTGGATATATTTTTACATCCTTTTCCATCTTCAAGGTTCCATTACCTTGTTACGCAGGTCTTTTGACAGTTCTTTTCTGCTCCCCATGGCTCAGTATCTAGCCTGCTCAGTGCATCCACGTGAGAGTTAACAAACTCATTGACTATTTATACACAGACACTAATTGCAATTTAAAAAGCCACAGGTGTGGGAAATTAACCTTTAATTGCCATTTAAACCTGTGTGTGTCACCCTGTGTGTCTGTAACAAGGCCAAACATTCAAGGGTATGTAAACTTTTAATCAGGGCCATTTGGGTGATTTCTGTTACCATTATGATTTAAAAAGGAGCCAAACAACTATGTGATAATAAATGGCTTCATATGATCACTATCCTTAAATAAAAGACAGTTTTTTTGCATGATCAGTCATATTTTCAAAATCAATGCCAAAATTCTACAATTTCTGTGCAAACTTTTGAGCACAACTGTATCTATAGTATAACCTTTATTAATATTATGATTAAAATATTTTAAAAAATTCAATTGTGTTGTCGATATATTAAATGTATATTTTAATTTTATCATACAGACAATACATTTATTTACTTATCTGTTTAAAGCCCTACTAATTCATCACTTAGATGCTTTTATCCAAAGTGCCATACAGCAGACTTTTAACAGGTTCAATCCGAATGGTTCAAATCTTTCGGCATTTAATCCTACAACCTTTTGGTTACCAAATCAAATTTTTATCAGTTTATGCATGGGCCCTGCCGCAGACACAGAGAGCTCTCTCTCTCTCTCTGAAACCCTGCAGTAGAACTACAGCGGAGGTCTCTGCTCATAAATGTGCTCTACAGATGCTGCCTACATAAATCCCACTGATTCTCTGAATGAGAGCCATGCAGCACAGTTTCTCTCTTCCTGCAGGAACACAAACTGCCCCACGTCTCCAAACGTGCTGCTGTGTGAATAGACTCCAAGTTTCCACCACACGTTCTCAGCCAAGACATATGAAACAAATGCAGTCTTTATAAGTCTTGATCAACTAAAACAGTGCACATGTGCCAGTCCGGTAACTACAGGCAACGAGCCGTCTTGCAGTGGCGATTATTTTTGGTTTCTTTAAACCAAGCATTTAAGATTCATCCTTGAATCAGTTAAAACAGAATTAGACTTAATTACAAGGTTTACATAGTGAATGAATTTTAAGAGACCCAAGAATGGATTAGTATCAAGTCTCTCATACAAAAGCTGAGGGAGTGGCAATACAATAAAAGACATCAATGCTAAATAACGTCCATGCATGTATTTTAGTAACAGTGTCTGGACTGAAAGCCTGAACAAAACTTGTAAAGTGTTCTACGCCGCTAGCAGTCAGACAGCACCATCTGCTGGCCTGAAATGGAGATTACAATATGACGTTGCTGAGGTTTACCTCCAGTTTCTTCTCCAGGGATTCGATCCTGTCCTTCTTGCTTGCCAGATTGGCACGGGTGTAGCGGCTCTGACCGGGCAGGAACAGGACCTGACTGTAACACTCCTCCCACACCTGGTTATAAGCCTCCATAGAAAGATCTCCATGTCCCATTCCATGTTTCACAACCTCCATCTCCTGCCCAAGCAGCTCTCCAGCCTGTCAGAGACACACATCTTTTTTTTTTTCCATACAATGAAAGTGAATGGTGACTGAGGCTGACAATGGTCAGGTACAGACAGAATCTGCTCCTGTGGAATATTTGCCATTCACAATATTTGTCTATTCAATTTGTTTATCAATTGCATTTTGAAAGAGTTTTATATAGATTTTGGCTAAATTAGTCACATTTTTGTATATATTTAGGCAGATTTGATCATGCTTTAAGCTACCAACCAATATGAGTGTAAAACTTTCCATTTTTACATCTACAGATCCAAATCAACAAACTGACGCTGTTAGCTGACTTCATCAAGATTTTAGGTTGTATAGGGGAAAGTGTATATTAGGGCTGTCACTTTGATTGTGACATTTGGCTGACGATTAATTGTCAAACAGATAATTGCGATTATTATGATTAACTGTCTCTTTTAGGGCTTTCACGAATAATTGTCTTTTAAATCGTTATATTTCATGTGTGCGTCATACGCCTTTTACATATTTAACTACAAAAATATAAATCAAATAATAAAATAGGGATATATGATTTCCTTTTAAAGGAATATTCTGGGTTCAGTAAACCTTAAGCTCATTCGACAGCATTTGTGTCATAATGTTGATTACCACAAATTAATTTCGACTCGTCCCAAGGTTTTAAAGCAGAAATGTGAAGATTACAATTTTATAAAAGCACTTACATTAATTCTTCTGTTAAAACTTGAGCTGTATATAGTTGTTTTTATGGTCATTTTAGGGTTTACGGCATTACGTCATCATAACAACGAAGTTGCAAATTGGCTATAACAGTGAGTATTTGAATGTTTACAGATTGGCCCCCATTGACTTCTATTGTAAGTGTCTCGCTGTAACACTGATTTGTGCTTTTTTTTTTTAAAGAAAAGGAGGGACGAGTCAAAATGAATTTTTGTTGTAATCAACATTATACCACAAATGCTGTCGATTGAGCTTAACTTGTATTGAACCTGGAACATTCCTTTAAGGCTTTAAAAACTTATGACTGACATGAAAATAAAAGCTTTTAATATCAAAATATTTCTAAATACTTAAAATATGTCTCTCTTTGGACTCCAGCCAGGTCTCCTAAGCAACCAAATTGGCCCGGTTGCTAGGGAGGGTAGAGTCACATGGGGTAACCTCCTCGTGGTCGCTATAATGTGGTTCTCGCTCTCGGTGGGGCGCGTGGTGAGTTGTGCGTGGATGCCGCAGAGAATAGCGTGAAGCCTCCACACGCGCTATGTCTCCGCGGTAACGCGCTCAACAAGCCACGTGATAAGATGCGCGGATTGACGGTCTCAAACGCGGAGGCAACTGGGATTCGTCCTCCGCCACTCGGATTGAGGCGAGTCACTACGCCACCACGAGGACTTAGAGCGCATTGGGAATTGGGCATTCCAAATTGGGGATTTAAAAAAAAAAAAAAAAAAAAAAAAGTCTCTTTTTGGTCAACTTTAGTTTTGGTCAATTTTACATTTACACTGTTGTTGTTGGAACACATTTTATTTTATTTTTTATTAAAACTGTAATATATTTTTTATTGAATTTATTTGATATAAGATTATATTATGTTATGCAATAGTACAAATTTTCTGTCATCATTTCTTCACTTCACACGTTATTTGAATGCTCTTTGATTAAACCCACAAGCCATTGTTTCGCATAAAGCAAAACCATTAAGATTTCATTACATCATTTTATCACTCCACAGAAATAGAGTAAACGGGCATCTCCTCCTCTGTGTCATTAACACTGCGTGTATGAACCCGCTATGACCAGACTCTGTTGGAGCCCTAGGCAAGATTTTAGATTTGAATTATCCATCAGTGTTTTTAAAATTCGCTAAAAGACGGAGAATTTTCAGTTACTACAGCCTCTGAGCGTTTTCCATTTTGCGTGGATAACTTTGACCTGACCTCTATATAGTATAAGTGAAGATGCATTTGAGTGTAAGATATAAACGCATTTCAGCTCAAGACTATCCAGATATGAAACGCATGTTAATACAAGGTGTAAATGGGACCTGGCCACCATTTATTTCAGGGTTTTCACCCATTTATAATCACCTCTTTGCAGTACACTTTAATAGTTATTTTTTAATGTAGTACTTCAGTAAATGAGCTAATGAAATTTGCATGTTTTGTAATTAAATAAAAATTGGTTAAAAATAAAATAATAGTCTGATCAATTGAATGCCACGTTGCGGTCACTTCTTGACATGAAATAAATCTGCAGCGTCCAAGTGGGTTTCACTATAGCCAATCGTTCGAGAGAGCAGACCTTTCTAAGCTCCTCCTCTGTGATCTTGTTGTAGGGTGTTTTCTCCAGATATGCAACGTGTTCTGCGTTGTTGGAGCTGGATCCTACTCCTTTAACCTTCTTGGCCTGAGCGTCAGAGATGGGGTGATGCAGACAATCGTAATGGATCATGGTGATCATCTCTTTTTTTATCATCTCCTCGGCCTGCTGTAGTTCTGTTAGAGGAGGCTCCACATTATGAGGCCGCAGGATCGTCTCATTTACCTGAACATAAACAGACACGTCAGCCACATCACACACAACACTCATAACAATAATGCTTAACAACTTGAAGACAACAAAATCAAAACTGAAATCAAAGATTCATCGGTGCAGGTTACTTCGTTCATACTGAACTTTCTTCACCTCTTGATTCGGATTACCTGTGCGTTTTGTTATTAGTAATTAATAATAGTAAAAAAGGTCTTCAGTTTTGTCATGGAAGTCTAAATCCAAAACATGAAATTGGACAAAGTAATTGTTTTTATTGTTATTTTAATTTCTGACAAATGTGTTTCATTGCAATAAAATGTTTACAAATAAGTACTTTTTTTTTTTTTTTTTTTTTTGAGCAACTCAAATAGTCAAATTACAAAAAAAAAAAAAAAAAAAAAAAAAAAACCTCTTTCTTTACTTTGGACATCGTTGCAAGTCAAAATGAGCTTTTGTAATTTTAGTAGATTTTAGTAGATTTAAAATAAAAAATGTAATACAAATATGTATATCATGAGAGATTTTTATAAATAAATATTTTGTGTTGTCTTTAAAGAGAAATATTTTAATAATAACTGTATACATATTTATAACCATAATTATCTATGCATTTGTAAATTAATCATACAGACAACATTTGTACCAAATGTACCAACTCAAATATTCTTGTTACTCCTTTACATGTCTCTGATCACTACTTTGTTCAATTCAACATGACTCTCCCATCTACATTAAAACAGACTCCACCTTTGGATTCCTTTAGCCGTAACCTCCGTTCTCTTTCACCCTCTCGCCTTTCCACTGCTGTCTCTACCTCTCTTCCCACACGAAATGTATTTACCACATTTAATGTAAACACTGCCATGGACACACTAAGCTCTACTTTAACAACCTATCTAGACAACATCTGTCCTATCTCCTCTAGGCCAGCACGTGCTACACCACCCAGCCCCTGGTTCTCTGACGTCCTTCGTGAACGTCGGACTGACCTCAGGGCAGCTGAGTGGAGATGGCGGAAATCTAAAGATCCAGCAGATCTAGGTAAATATCAGTCTCTGCTTGCAACTTTTTCAGATAACGTTAAATCTGCAAAAACCTCCTACTACCAGAACAAGAGCAACAGCACCACAGACACTCGCAGCTTGTTTAGAACATTCAACACATTTCTCTGTCCTCCCCCTTCTCCGCCTGACACATCACTGACAGCAGATGTCTTTGCCACATTTTTTACTAATAAGGTTACAACCATCAGCAATACATTCTCAGCACCACACCCTGTCAAACACATGTCTCCTGTATGCAACTCTTCTGTCTCCATGTTCTCTCCTCTGACTGACACTGAGGTCTCTAAACTCCTCCTCTCCAACCACCCCACCACCTGTTCCCTTGACCCCATTCCTTCTCACCTTCTCCAGGCCATCTCTCCGTCCATCCTACCTGCACTCACACACATAATTAACACATCTCTACTTACAGGCACTTTTCCCACTACATTCAAGCAGGCTCAAGTAACCCCGCTGCTGAAGAAACCCGCACTTAACCCCACACAAATAGAACACTACAGACCAGTCTCACTCATCCCATACATGGTGAAAACACTTGAAAGGGCAGTTTTCAATCAGATCTATGCCTATCTCTCACAGAACAAGCTGCTGGATGACAATCAGTCAGGTTTCAAAAGTGGACACTCCACCAAGACTGCCCTGCTGTCTGTCACTGAGTCGCTGAAACAGGTGAAAGCTGAATCCAGATCATCCGTACTGATTCTACTGGACCTTTCTGCAGCCTTTGACATAGTCAACCATCAGGTCTTACTCTCTACCCTCTCTTTGCTGGGCATCACAGGAACTGTGCTTGACTGGTTTAATTCCAATCTCTCAGGTAGGTCCTTCAAGGTAGCCTGGAGAGGTGACACATCAGCTACTTACTGGGGTACCTCAGGGATCAGTGCTTGGGCCACTTCTCTTCTCTATAAACACAACATCACTGGGACCCATCATTCAGGCACATGGTTTCTCTTACCACTGCTATGCTGATGACACGCAATTCTACTTGTCTTTCCAGCCCAACGACACCACAGTGACTGCTCGAATTTCTGCCTGCCTGGCAGACATCTCGGCCTGGATGAAGGAGCCCCACCTGCAGCTCAACCAAGCCAAGACCGAACTCCTTGTCTTTCCAGCGAACTCTGCTGTTGAACACAACATCACCGTGCAGCTGGGTGCAACTACAGTAACGCCTTCCAAATCAGTCAGAAATCTAGGGGTAACCATCGACAACAGACTAAATTTCACAGACCACATATCAAAGACCGCAAGATCATGTAGATTTACACTCTACAGCATCAGGAAGATAAGACCCTTCCTCTCTGAACATGCCACACAACCGCTTGTTCAGTCACTTGTCATAACAAGACTGGACTACTGTAACGCTCTCATTGCAGGCCTCTCTGCATGTGCAGTTAGACCCCTGCAAATGATCCAGAATGCAGCAGCACGTCTGGTCTTTAATGAACCAAAGAGAGCGCATGTTACACCACTCGTCTCTCTCCACTGGCTGCCGGTTGATGCACGTATCAAATTCAAGGCTCTGATGCTGGCATACAGAACAGTCACTGGGTCTGCTCCAGCATACCTAAAACCATTTCTGCAGAGCTATGCGCCCACTAGAAGCCTGCGGTCGGCTAAGGAACGTCGCCTTGTTGTACCAACACAAAGAGGCACCAAAACACTTTCCCAGACTTTCAGCTTCATCGTACCACACTGGTGGAACGACCTTCCCAACTCCATCCGTGAAGCTGACTCACTCTCTGTCTTCAGAAAATGACTAAAAACACATCTTTTCCATGAGCACTTAACCAGTCATTAAAAAAAAAATAAAAAAAATAAAAAATCCTGTTGCACTTTATTCTGTTTGAATACTGTTATGATTCTAGTGAAACTTTGTAATACGGCACTTTTCATACCATTGTCTCCTTAAGATGATTCACTTATGTTTTCCTCTTTTGTAAGTCGCTTTGGATAAAAGCGTCTGCCAAATGAATAAATGTAAATGTAAAAACATTTATTTTAATCAAAAATTAATTATGATTATACATTTGACTTATTTATTGTTTTCACCATTATTTTACAGATAATAATCGCTTTTGAAATAAACGTAATAAAAATTTGTATATCATGTGTGTGTATGTGTGTAAATAAATAAATATATATATATATATATATATATATATATATATATATATATATATATATATATATACACACACACACACACACAATATTTTTTCCATCAACCAATTTAAAAATATATTATATACAATTTTGCTTTCATCAAATACATCACATTATTTAAAATAAATACAGTTAGCGTTGTCTTCAAAGAGAAATGTTTTAAATATTTAAATAATAAATTACTACATATTTATAACTTTAATTAGACATAATTATTCATATGTAATTGTAATTTAATTATACAGACAACAATTTAAAAATTAAAAATTATTTTTATGATTGCAAATTTGACTTATTTTATTCACTTTATTATTATACAGACAAAGGATAATCACTTTTGAAATCATTTTTGAAATAAAAATGTATGCTATAAAACTTTTTATTTTTTTTAAATATCAAGATGCAATTTTTCCTATTTCCTCTATATATTCTGCTTCATTTGGGAATACATCACATTATTTAAAATAAATACAGTTTGTGTTGTCTTTACAAAGAAACGGTATGTTGCTGTTCGTGACCGTTTTGATTGGGTTAGACTGCGAGTAGTATGGACGTAACTGACGCATGTTCTCACCTCTGAAGGTCTTGGTAAATCTCTCTGAACTGCTGTGTGTCTCTGACGCAGCTCTTTTTCTCTCTCGGCATCTCTGATAGCCTGTAAAAATATCACACAAGATTAATATTACACACAAGACAAAATACAACACTCTGGATCTTTAGAGACTGTTCCATGAACATCAATGAACGAGTTTCATTAACCGTATTTGCATCTGACAGATCAGGGTGTTTGATTATCCGACCTGTTTTTGTAGTTCTATCTTGGCTGCGTCTTCCACAAAACTCTCATCAACCTCGGCTTCCTCCAGTTCCTTCTCTGCGTTTTCAGGAAGAACGATCTCAAAATCATTCTTGGGCAACGGCAAAGATATCAGCCCCAGTCTGAGCTGCTCACGGGACTCTCTTTGCTGAAAAACACTTAGAAGCTTAGAATTCAAAAACCCTTTTCCATGCCACTGATTTAAAACCACAACTGCATTGCTGCACTATAGCATGTTTTGCTTGGTGTTAGAAACACAGAAACAATGTAGTCATATAGTAGGTGCCATGAGATGATAAAGACAATGTTTTTTTGTTATCGCAAACAAATGGTAGCCCATTACTGCAGGTGTAACACACCAAGTGTTTAGCATATGATGGGTCACTGTAATCCACGCCACCTTCCTCTGTGTTGATGTTGAGTTTGTCCCGCAGCGGGGTCCTGCCAGGAGTCACGCCCACTGAAGGTTTGGGTGTCATTCCACTGTGAGGGGTCATACCATCTGCTCCATGACTGGGAGTTCTGGAAAAACCATATTCATTATGTCCCTATTCACACAGCAGACGCAGAGAGTGCATTAGAAGTGTGCGTTGTGGGTACCTGAAGGGTGTAGACAGCACCGTGTTGGGGGTCTGCACCACCTGTCTCTGTGGGGTAACACCTGAGAAATCGCTCTCATGGAGGGGGGTGTTGAGTCCCCCTTTCAGAGGGGTGTCCACGTTCGTAAGTGCCATCAGGTTCTGAGCTTCCTTTGGGTTGAATCAACCAAATTACGATTTTAAAAACAAACCTTAGTGACAGATGAGGACAAGAATATAAATAACAACCTAGTGTTCGTTCGACCACAATGACAGTTTGAAATGAAATACATGAAATTGTAAATAAAACCTGTAGGATCTTGTCCTGTGCGGCGGGTGTTCTGGGTGTGCGCAGGGCCATGGAGTTATTGGTCACGTTATACTCCGACAGAAGAGCGCTGGAGGCGGAGTTTGTGATTCCAGACTCCTCAGCGGTCTGACGGGCGACTTCACTGGCCTGACCCAGTTTCACCACCTCCTCCAGTTCAGCATCAGAGATCTGAAATAAAGACAGAACAATAATGCAGATTATACAACATAAACCAGAAAACAACAGGATTGACAAGTGAGAAGGATTGGGTTGTGTCAATTCAATGTTTACAACATACCAAAATGTATTAGTTATTATGCTCTCTATATATTAGAGATCATTTTGCCTGTCAAATCTGATTGGATGAGCCATGAAGCCACTGAAAACGCTTGCTGGTAAATGCATATTGTGAGTACACATTAAATGCATTCTAAATTAATATGGTAAACTGATATAAGCACTTCTGGTCGACCAGTGTAGAAACATTAAAACATGGTTGCACACCAATGGTAATGTCCAGATTAATATCAACATCCAACATGAACATCAAACATATGCACCATTTATAGTGCATTCATAAAGTATTCAGACCCCTTAATTTTCTTTAATTTTTTTTTCAAAGCCATTTTCAGGTCTCTCCAGAGATGGTCGATTGGGTTCAAGTCCAAGCTCTGGCTGGGCCACTCAAGGACATTCACAGATTTGTCCGGTATTTCATTATTTGGACGTTTTGTTGGACATTTTAGTCGGAGGAGTTGCGGTGCTGTACAAGCGCGCTGAAAGACGCAAGAGAGGGAAGTAAGCCAGCGCTGTCAAACTGCGTCAACGCGGCTTCCGAACCGCGCTTCCAAGCATACATCTAGCGAATCTCCGCTTTCTTCCTAACAAAACGGACAAACTACTTCTCCTAACCCTAACAAATAAGGACTTCGCTAACTCTGCTGCTCTGTGCTTCACGGAAACCTGGCTGAGTGAAACCATTCTGGACAGCGCGCTACATCTGCCGGGCTTTCAGCTGTTCAGAGCGGATCGCGGAGTTAACGGGGAAAACGAGAGGTGGTTGAACATGCTTTTACATCAATGAAAGTTGGTGTACAGATGTAACAGCGTTGAAGAGGATGTGCTGCCCTAATTTAGAAGTGCTCTTCCTCAATTGTAAGCCTTTATACTCGCCACGGGAGTTTTCCTCGTTTATTCTGGTGAGTGTTCATATTCCTCCACAAGCGTGTGTGAGCACAGCGCTGCAAAAGTTGGCTGATCAGATCACAGACACGGAGCAACAACACTCGGACTCACTTATTATTATTCTTGGGGATTTTAACAAAGCAAACCTCACACGTGAACTTCCCAAATACAAACAGCACATTACATGCCCAACCAGAGACAGGAACATACCGGATCACTGCTACACAACAATAAAGGATGCATATCGCTCTGTCCCTAGAGCAGCTTTGGGACTCTCTGATCACTGTTTGGTTCATCTTCTTCCGACCTACAGACAGAAACTAAAATCAGCTAAACCTGTAGTAAAGACTATAAAAAGATGGACCAATGAAGCAGAGCTGGAACTACAAGCCTGCTTTGACTGCACTAATTGGAGCTGCAGACACCAATCTGGACGAGCTCACAGATACTGTGATATCATAGATCAGTTTCTGTGAGGATATGTGCATTCCTACTAGGACTTATTTAATGGTCAACAATGACAAACCATGGTTTACAGCAAAACTCAGGCAGCTTCGTCAGGCCAAAGAGGATGCTTACAGAAGTGGGGATAAAATCTTGTATAATCAGGCCAAAAACAGACTGACAAAGGAGACTGCATCAAAGCATATCACATTGAAATAAGTATTCAGACCCTTAACTCAGCACTTAGCTTAAGCACCGTTGGCAGCGATTACATCCTCAAGTCTTTTTTAGGTATCTCTGCAGATCCTCTCAAGCTCTGTCAGGTTGGATGGGGACCATCAGTGGACAGCCATTTTCAGGTATCTCCAGAGATGTTCGATTGGGTTAAAGTCCGGGCTCTGGCTGGGCCACTCAAGGACATTCACAGAGTTGTCCGGTATTTGATTATTCGGACATTTAATCAATGTAGTTTGTCTGTTACAGCACCGCAGCTCCTCTGACTAAAATGTCCAACAAAACATCCGAATAATCAAATACGGGTAAAAACATTATCTGGTGTTTGCTGCCGAATATTTAACAGTTCGTCTCTGGTGAAACTGATCGAAAAGACATGACTAAACACAGGACAAACAAACAAAAACAGCAAAAGAACTGGAGCGCACCACACCGAGGTGGCCATCTGTGGCGCCATCGTAGATCGAAATGAAGGGGACAAAATACTTTATGAATGCACAGTATAATGATCTTCGATCCTTATTTTAATGGGAAACTGTACAGACTACAAGCATCTATGTCTCGTCTCGCTGTTTATTTCAGCGTCTCTAAGGAAAGTCGTGTAAAGTTACTAGAACTTAAAAATGCGTCACAAGACATCTGCATTATCAGGGTTCCCACTCTTTTCAAGGCACAATTTTCAAGAAATGTGTGTCACACGGTTATTGGAGGGTTATTTATTTAAAATTATGTATTCGACAGTTTAATTAAATTTCATAATCAAAAAGCTGTCTAATCAAATGAATTAGTTAAAACTTTAATAGAATTAATCCAATTACATTTTCAACATAACATTGCATTATTTTTAACAAATTAAGTGTTTTTCTACAAAACCTCACAGCGCAATCCGAAACAACACTGGAGATATTATATTTGTCAAATGAGGTGCTGCACAACAGAACATCACAGATGTGAGATACTGCTTTAATACATTATTATTATTAAATTGCAATAAACATAATCTTTCCCCCCATTTCATGCATCCATTTAAATCAAGCTGTTATTTTGGCATTTCTGTGTGTTTTTGATGGTAGTTTCGCACCTATGGATAACCAATTTGCTACAAGAGTGATTATTAAACCCCAAAAATCTGTGATTTAATTAAATAAATATATAGTCTGCATGTGCTCCACACTTCATAGCCCTCCGCTCTCTGTCATCTACTACAGAGTGCACGTGATGCTCATGATGAGGTGTTTTCAGCGTGCAAGCGGCCGCTTCACACATTCATTTTGAAGCACACAGCACATGCAGATTATATATTTATTTAATTAAATAGCAGTCTTTTGCAGTTTAATAATCACACTTGGACAAATTGAGATTTTAATTAGATTAATTAAGCATTCAAATTTGTCAAATTCTGTGACATTCTGATTCCATCCATGTTTTCTGCATCGTGGAAATCAAAGAGCTCTACGTGGGGTGGTGTAAGCATTGAATTATTGAAAATGAATTTACATACCAAGGTGTAAAGGCTGCATCACCACACTACCACCGAATTAATGCAAATTAGTTTTCAAAAATAAAAAATTGAGGCCCAACCGTTGTTGTTGTCTAAAGTTGAAAACTCAAATGTTTGTGTACACATCTGTTGCCGCCATTGTGAAAAAGCAACTAAATTCGTACATTTTCTAAAGAAAATGCGAGTAGTGCTTAGGGTTGGGTCCAAGAACTGGTTCCATATTTTATTTTATTTTTCTACTTAATACTTAAAGAAATGGTTCCATTTATGGTTCTCAAATGTGTTCTTCCGCCAGTGCGGATAAAACACTGTCCTAAAATAAACACCCAAGAATAAGCAAACTGGTTCCATTTTTAAAAAATACCCGTACCGAGTGATGTTCATGACTTTCGGTTCTGTCAACGGTTGATGAACATGCATTCTTCCACCGTTCTAAAATACGTTATTTCCAGCGCTACGATTCAGTGTGAAATATACAGCGAGACCAGTGTAGTCCTTTCGTCATGTTCGACTCTAAATGAACCAAGAATTGTTTCTGTTTTGTGTACTTAAATCATACTTAAATTGAAGTGAGACTAAAATCAGAAGAATTACTGGATGGTTGTTTATATGACAATGAGTTTTTAAAGAATTAATGGTATTTTAGCAAAGAAATTAAAAACATAATTATGTGTAAACACCTACTGCTAGAATCTGTTCTGTTCAAATATAAAAAGATCTCATGGATTTGATGACCTCATTCCATACATATAATCTTAAAACAACTTTCTAAGGGGCAGTACATTAAATCTAAATTGCATTTATTATTTCCAAACATTTATTTATCAAAAGTACTAAACGAATCGTTAAGAAACCATAATCGTTGGGGGCCTGGGTAGCTCAGCGAGTATTGACGCTGACTACCACCCCTGGAGTCATGAGTTTGAATCCAGGGCGTGCTGAGTGACTCCAGCCAGGTCTCCTAAGCAACCAAATTGGCCCGGTTGCTAGGGAGGGTAGAGTCACATGGGGTAACCTCCTTGTGGTCGTGATTAGTGGTTCTCGCTCTCAGTGGGGCGTGTGGTAAGTTGTGCGTGGATCGCGGAGAGTAGCATGAGCCTCCACATGCTGCGAGTCTCCGCGGTGTCATGCACGAGTCACGTGATAAGATGCACGGATTGACGGTCTCAGAAGCGGAGGCAACTGAGACTTGTCCTCCGCCACCCGGATTGAGGTAACCGCGCCACCACGAGGACCTACTAAGTAGTAGGAACTGGGCATTCCAAATTGGGAGAAAAGAAACAAAAAATGAAACCATAATCATTGAATTCCTTACGATTCCACTCCCTACTAAAAATAAGCCACAATATGCCATGGGTCACAGAGGTTTTACCACGGTGGTATGGTTTGTGCCGTGGTCTGACCTGTGGTGCCGGCAGCACCAGTTTGCTTCTCTTCTTCGTGAACTCAGACACTCCACTGGTCTGTAGAATCGCTGAGGGCAGATCCGACTCCTTCTTCTTCTTGATCTTCTGTCGGTCCTTCTTACGTTCATGATCCTCTTTCTCACTGAACAGGACAAAACAGAAGACGAGTGATCAAAAGATGCCCATCCAGGACAGCTCAAGAGTTTAGTAGGGCTGAGTTTCATATATGAATCACAGGCGCTCAAAAACTCACTTTCGGAGTTCTCCATCCAGATGCTGCTGGCGTAGTCGTTTGAAGTCGGGTTCCAGAGGATCATACTGCTCCATGGACGTATCATAGAAGCCCTGTGCAGGTTTCTTCTCAAAGGGGATCTCAGCATTGTAGTCGACACCTCTTTTCTTCTTGCGTTTCTTCTGGATGTCGATGCCCGCAGCTCGCAGCTCCCTGCGCTTTTGAAGTGCAGCCAGACGACTTGAGAACACAACACAGGGGAAAACGGTAATTAACACCTGTGATAAAACCTTAAAGAGTGTTTTCTGTGATCAGCACTGTAAGAACTCATTAAGATACAGCCGATGGCACTTTCTGAGATCACAAAATCAATTGCAAAACATTGGAAGCAATTTTCCATTTCTAGAAGGCTGCTGCAAATGTTTATGTCCTGAAAAACATCACATAAGATCATGTCTTACCGAGCTTCCTCCAGTTGTTTCTCTCTGGCTTTTCGCTTTGCCTTCTTGCCTTGTGTGTTGGCCAATCGAGCCCTGGCTTCAGACAGCATCTCCAACTCATCTTCACACAGAAGGTTATCATCAATGTCAAGCATTATTCCAATCCACTGAAATGCAATTATAAAAAAACAGTGTTTTCTAATTCACGAAAAATGAAGTTGATCTGAAACACCTTCATCCATGTCAACAGGGTCAGGTCTGGCTGGTTTGGTCTCAGGGTTTGGGTCAATCTCCCCCGGTTTTAGCTTGCGAGGGTCATCACCCGCGTCATCTTCATTCTCTCTCTGGGCGGCTTTATCACTGCGGTCAAGTATCAAGAGTTAAGCTTGAATTTATTCTTTATGTGCACACAGGTTCATGCATTAAATGTACCATAATGCTTGAAACAGCATTTGCAACTCAATTAACTTCCGCAATGTGGTGAATTTCTTAATTTAAAAAGAGAGTGTATTCAGAGTGAAACAATGTATGAGAGTAGTGTTGTTACGGTACCAAGATTTCAATAGTCGATACCGATACCAGTGAAATTTCACGGTTCTCGATACCAATTTCGATACCACAGCAAAAATATGCTAATATGATACTGTGCTATTGAACACATAAATTTAGTTATTTTTAATAATGTAATAATTATTTTAATAATTATTATTAATACAAGGGGTCTGGGTAGCTCAGCGAGTATTGATGCTGACTACCACCCCTGGAGTCACGAGTTCGAATTCAGGGCGTGCAGAGTGACTCCAGCCAGGTCTCCTAAGCAACCAAATTGGCCCAGTTGCTAGGAAGGGTAGAGTCACATGGGGTAACCTCCTCGTGGTCGTGATTAGTGGTTCTCGCTCTCAATGGGGCGTGTGGTAAGTTGTGCGTGGATCGTGGAGAGTAGCATGAGCCTCCACATGCTGTGAGTCTCCGCGGTGTCATGCACAATGAGTCACGTGATAAGATGCGCGGATTGACGGTCTCAGAAGCAGAGGCAACTGAGACTTGTCCTCCGCCACCCGGATTGAGGTGAGTAACCGCGCCACCACAAGGATCTACTAAGTAGTGGGAATTGGGCATTCCAAATTGGGAGAAAAGTGGATAAAATATATATATATAATTTTTTTCCAGAACATTTTTAAATGTTAAAGTTTAATTTAATCATCAAAATGGTGTCTAGTCAATTAATTCTTAAAACATTTAATAAGTGAAAATAGAACTTAACATGTCATTGCATTTTATTTTATTTATTTTTTGCCAAAATTGTATTCAAGAGCTGTCTTGCTTGTGATAACTTGATTAATTATTGTTATTATTATTACAGAGAATATTACATTTTACTATACAGTTGTAATATTTTATTTAATTTTTTATTTAATTTCAAGTATCTAGCTTTTATTTTGAATCATACTTTTATTATGACGTGTGCTTTTTGCCGGAAGCTTCACTTTTCCGGACAAACAGTTTGCGACAGGGCCCAATGTGATCACTGAAGACTTAAGTCACATCTGAAATCTCATCTGTTTACACTATCCTTTGAGTCTGACAAAAGAAATTTAGTGCACAGTTTTTGAGTGTTTGTGTTTTAGATTACTGATGTCTGTGTATGTGGTAATTTTGAAATGTTATGTTTTAAATGTTATTACTGTGAAGCACTTTGGTCAACTCTGTTGTTTTAAATGCTATATAAATAAAGTTGAGTTGAGATTAAAGCGCATATGCTGTGATTTAAATATATAAATATATAAATATATAGTTTACATGTGCTTCGTGGTTCACAGTAGATTAGTGCTCTGCTTTGTCATCTGATAAAACGTGAAAGATTCTCAATGTCTGTGGAGTTTCCAGAGTATGAGCGGTCGGATTTATAAATTCATTTAAAGTATGCAGCTCTTCCACACTAAGATTGCAGCATTTAGCAGTTTAATAAATCACACTAGGACATGTCACTTAGATTAATTGTCAATTTCAGTGTATAAGGAGTAACAGAGCATGCATTCAAAATAAGCCTGTGAGCATTTAAAAGCTGTTGTGTGTCAGTCATACTGCACGCTGTCACTGGATAGAATCGGTGCTCGGTAATACCGGTACTGCATAAACACTGGTCTCTTTGCATCTTTTTTATTTTAGTACCGACACTTTTGACAGCACTATATGAGAGATGCTTTTATCCATCAGAAATCAACTGGATCATGGATGTTATTGGTTATTTTCCTGCTTGTGCAGCCTTGGTTGCACACAAAACTAATTCCTTAAATTTGGACAAGTAGTTTTTCTATAGAATGATGCACGTGAATGAATCGACCACAGACATTTTAGTTTTTTTTAATGTAAATAAGGCCAATTTTGATTTCATGTTGTTTTTAAATTAAGCCAACTTACAGCAGATATTCATAATGCTCCAGGCACTGAGCGGCCGTTCGTCCGATGATGGGGGCGATTGTTCTCCATTGAGTGGGCATCAGCTTGGCCAGATGAAGAAGCTTCTCCTCTTCCTCACGAGACCATTCTGTTTTCTTAATGCTGGGGTCCAGCCACTCATACCTGCATTAGACACATCATAAACAACATGCGTCAGACCTGGGATTTCTGTTCAGTAAAATAAACAAGAACAAATCACTCAGGCTGTGTTTACAACCTTGTGAACTGCCTACTTATGATGGCATATCTGGCAGTGTTTCCCCTATATGCAATTTGCAGTGGCGCTGCACCACTGCTGAATTATGAGCACCACTGTTGGGGATTTCACGTTTAATTTAATATTCTTGACGCAACATAATGTTTGCCAGCACCAGTCAGCTGTGTGCTTTCTACACTGTGAAAGGGACCCCACCACACACACAAATACACTTACAGTTACGTCACCGCATAACGTGTCAAACTTGCTTCATTTCAAGTGGCCCGAGAGCTCTTTTCTGAAACGTAGGATGGCAGGGGATCACACCGTTTCACTGAACAATCAGTTAGCATTTTCCTCCTGAATATAAATGAGCCTTCCCCTGTCATCTGTACGTTTTGAAGCGCATTTTGCTCACTTCAAAAGTGGAATGAAACAGCGCTAAACGGGTCAATTATCAACACGGCTTAATCATAGCAGCACAAGGGCAGAGCAGGTGCAGTGCGGACTGGTCTCTACCACAAAGACTATTTTAAGTGCGCTTGTGAACCGGTGAGATGCGTGGCGGGGATTGTTTTTTCCACAGATGTTACTGTTGTTAATATCATAATTTTCATCTGCATCCCAATCTCAAAATCAATGCTGTACAATGCATTTCAATGCACATAACATTAGGGCTGCAACTAATGATTATTTTGATAATCGATTAATCTAACGATTATTAGATTATTTGGCGATTATTGCAACGATTATTCAGCTTGTGCCCGACTTAAAAAGTTGTATTAAACGTGCTTACTAACAATATAGAGGACAAAATCATCTTTTAAAAATACCTCTAAAATACTTTTTATTAAGTTTAATTCAGTAAAAAAAAAAATCACTGCAAAAAATCGTATTGTTATCAAGTGTTTTGGCTTGTTTAAAATTGTCAAAAAATCCTTAAAACAAGATACATTTACTTGAGAAGCAACATATGAGATATTTAGACTTGCTTTAAGAGAATAGATCTTAAATATATGTGTATTTTGTATATAAGTGTATTTTTTCACTTGGTTATATTTCTGTGAGTACAGTAAAGACAAACTATACTTAGATTTAAGATCTATTCTCTTAAAGCAAGTCTAAATATCTTATATGCTGCTTCTCAAGTAAATGTATCTTGTTTTAAGGATTTTTTTGACAATTTTAAATGGAAAACAAGACAAAACAAAAACAAATCAAAAACGTATTTTGTTGCATTGTATAATGGGTCGAAGACTCTCTCACCTTTCTGTTCACTTCCTCGTGGTGACGCGGTTACTCACCTCAATCCGGGTGGTGGAGGACAAGTCTCAGTTGCCTCCGCTTCTGAGATCGTCAATCCGCGCATCTTATCACGTGACTTGTTGTGCATGACACCGCGGAGACTCACAGCATGTGGAAGCTAATGCTACTCTCCGCGATCCACGCACAACTTACCACGCGCCCCATTGAGAGCGAGAACCACTAATCACGACCACGAGGAGGTTACCCCATGTGACTCTACCCTCCCTAGCATCCGGGCCAATTTGGTTGCTTAGGAGACCTGGCTGGAGTCACTCAGCACACCCTAGATTCGAACTCGCGACTCCAGGGGTGATAGTCAGCGTCAATACTCGCTGAGCTACCCAGGCCCCAAACAAACTCTCTCTTATTAATATTTTTTACATGATAAGAAATGCACAGTGACATACATTATGATTCAATAAGTCGTGAGCCATCACGTTACAATCTAGCTGCATTAAGCGTGTGCACTCGAGGGACAAGCGTCCCCGCGACAGAGTGTGCATCAGCCGGGTGCAGTTTCAATCTCTCCCCCTTAGATCGGGACACTGACTGCACAGAGAAATGCCAGTTTTGGAGTTTGTAGTTATTTACATGATCTTCCACGTATTATTTGAACTTTAATAAAGCTATAACGCATTAAATATAACTGCATTAAAGATGTAACACCCCGGTGTTTCCTTTAAAGACCCTCAACACGCAAGATTTGCTTCAGTGGAGTGGCAGCTCCAGCTCCACTTATTCCACAACAAGAGTGCTTCTGCATTTACTTATTTTGTATTTTTGCATTATAATTCCCTCATTCTTTGCGATCTACATCACCTGAATCTGTTTGGAAAGTTTGGAGTGTGTCTGGATTGTGATCTGTGTAATTTTTCCTCTCATCAGTCAGGCGCAAACTGCAGTGCTGCTCTCGCGCATCATCATTAGAGTTTAAAGTGATCTCATGTTACGTTAAATGACATCAAAATGTTTTATTGTCGACGCTGTCGATAACGTCGACTAATCATTTCAGCCCAACATAACATGTAATATTATTTGCATGGGTGCTACCAAAGCAGGTGCTGGTGCCGCATTTTCAACAGGCACAAATAACCCCTGATGTGGCCCAGGCTGAAATTGAGTTTGACACACCTGTTTTAATCTATTCTTTAATCAACATGCGTTAACACGGGTCCGGCATTCACCGCTGCTGAAAGAAATCCTAAGGGAAACACTGTTTGGGCATTATAAGCATGTTTGAATTTCCCAATCATGCCCTAAGATGCTGTCTAGCAAGGCAGCTCACTAGGGATCAAGACACAGCCTAATGCATGGATATAAACTCACCATCTGGCTTTACACTGTTTGGCTGATTTGCGGTGCAGCAGAGAGGCGATTCGAGACCACTGATTTTTGCCATATTTCATCACAGCTGCTTTAAGAATCTCATCCTTTTATTAAAATCACAAAAACAACAAGTATTATTATTGAGATATCATATGCAATTTGCAAGTACAAATAAAGTCCCTCAAATGTAATGAGCTCAAAAAAGCTGCATGCATAATAATTATACAAGAAATCGATACATTGATAGCATGTAACACTGCAGGACATGTTAACTGTCCATATATAAATATAAAGCTGTAATGCAAATACACATTATACTATATTTTGCAAAAGAAATCAAATTAAATGCCACCTTTTATATTACATACTGTATATGCAGTGTTGGATAAGTTACTCTAAAAAAGTAATTACTAACTACTAATTACATCTCCTACAGTGTAATTAGGTTACTGTACTAATTACTCTGTCTGAAAAGTAATTGAAACTGTCAAAATCAAATAAATTATTCATGAACTGGCCAAAGAATTTAAGGGGACGGCGTTAAAATAAAAAACACACATTTTAACATTAGACGTTAAATTTCTATTTTAAATTCACTAATGTTTTATATAGAATTGTTCTATAGTCTATAGAGTATTTAACAAAATTACATCAGAAGTAACTGTAATTAAATTACTTAATTTAAGAGTAATCCCTTACTTTACTTTTTTAATTGAAAAAGTAAATTACAGTAATTAATTACTTAGTAATGCATTACACCAAACGCTGATAATATGTAATTGTGTTAATATTCAAATTTTTGGCTAATATGCCAATTCCATACACAGCTGAAGTCAGAAGTTTACGTACACCTTTGTCAAATACATTTATTCTCACAATTCCTGACATTTAATCATAGAAAACGTTCCCTGTCTTAGGTCAGTTAGGATCACTACTTTATTTTAAGAATGTGAAATGTCAGAATAATAGTAGAGAGAATGATTTATTTCAGCTTTTATTTCTTTCATCACATTCCCAGTGGGTCAGAAGTTTATGTACACTTTGTTAGTATTTGGTAGCATTGCCTTTAAATTGTTTAACTTGGGTCAAATGTTTTGGGTATCCTTCCACAAGCTTCTCACAATAAGCTGCTGGAATGTTGGCCCATTCCTCCAGACAGAACTGGTGTAACTGAGTCAGGTTTGTAGGCCTCCTTGCATACACACGCTTTTTCAGTTCTACCCACAAATTTTCTATCAGATTGAGGTCAGGGCTTTGTGATGCCCACTCCAATTCCTTGACTTTGTTGTCCTTAAGCCATTTTGCCACAACTTTGGAGGTATGCTTGGGGGTCATTGTCCATTTGGAAGACCCATTTGCGACCGAGCTTTAACTTCATGGCTGATGTCTTGAGATGTTGCTTCAATATATCCACATAATTGTCCTTCCTCATGATGCCATCTATTTTGTGACGTGCACCAGTCCCTCCTGCAGCAAAGCACCCCCACAACATGATGCTGCCACCCCCATGCTTCACGGCTGGAATGGTGTTCTTCGGCTTGCAAGCCTCACCCTTTTCCTCCAAACATAACGATGGTCATTATGGCCAAACAGTTCAACTTTTGTTTCATCAGACCAGAGGACATTTCTCCAAAAAGTAAGATCTTTGTCCCCATGTGCACTTGCAAATTGTAGTCTGGCTTTTTAATGGTGGTTTTGGAGCAGTGGCTTCTTCCTTGCTGAGCAGCCTTTCAGGTTATGTCGATATAGGACTCGTTTTACTGTGGATATAGATACTTGTCTACCGGTTTCCTCCAGCATCTTCACAAGGACATTTGCTGTTATTCTGGGATTGATTTGTACTTTTCGCACCAAACTACGTTCATCTCTAGTTGACAGAATGCGTCACCTTCCTGAGCGGTATGATGGCTGCGTGGTCCCATGGTGTTTATACTTGCGTACTATTGTTTGTACAGATGAATGTGGTACCTTCAGGCATTTGGAAATTGCTCCCAAGGATGAACCAGACTTGTGGAGGTTCACAAATTTTTTCCTGAGGTCTTGGCTGATTTCTTTTGATTTTCCCATGATGCCAAGCAAAGAGGCACTGAGTTTGAAGGTAGGCCTTAAAATACATCCACAGGTACACCTCCAAACCAGTACACCTCCAATCAGAAACTAATTGGCTAGTTGTCTAAAGGCTTGACATCATTTTCCAAGCTGCTTAAAGGCACAGTTAACTTAGTGAATGTACATTTCTGACCCACTGGAATTGTGATAAAGTCAATTAAAAGTGAAACAATCTGTCTGTAACAGCTGTTGGAAAAATTACGCGTGTCATTCACAAAGTAGATTTCCTAAACAACTTACCAAAACTATAGTTTGCTCATATTAAATCTGTGGAGTGGTTAAAATAATGACTTCAACCTAAGTGTATGTAAACTTCTGACATCAACTGTAATACAGCATTAAAATATGAAAAAATATCATTCTTTCACAACTTGTAAAAGAACATATGTTCTGTGCAATTAATAATACTATATAAAATTACACAAATTGTGTGAATTTATGTCTATTTTGAGAAACTACAGTAATTTCACTGGTGTTTATATGAATAAAAATCCATTTTTATACATGTAACTGCGGCAGTAGCGAGAGATGAAAACATACAAACAGCTCAACATACAACAATGCATTAAATGCTTTTAAATGATTAAAACACTGATCATTTATGCAGTTTTAATGTTGTAATCGTGTGTGTTTCGTAATCAAACCTCAGTGTTTCTCCACACTCCTCCTTTAATCATAATCCGCGGCATGATGGCGATTTTAAGTCTTCACACACACACACTTCTGTTGGATTCTCAAATAAATGAAATTAAAGTTAGATATTAGAATTAAAGATTGTTTATAGGTTGACACATGAGGAAGAGTAATGGCTGCAGATCGGCTCTTCTTCGACGTCGTGCGCGTTCATGTCTTCAACTCAACAGCGCCTCCTAGAAAGAGAAAATGAGATGATTACTGTTGTAAATAAACCCGTGTCTTTGTGGACTTTATTTTATTTGCATTTTACGAGATTTGAAATCCAGAATTATTTTTAATGTTTAAGGGAATGTGTGTATATCTTACGTATCTTGGCCACCATGGTAAAGTTTTCTAATCACATTTTTACGGTGGCCCAGAGGGGCACAACACAGAAACATTAGCAAAAGCTGACAACATAAAGGAAATCAAATAAAAAGCACAATGAAATTAAGCCACAGCGCAACAGAAATAAGCCACAACATAATGGAAATACCACAACACAGAGTACTTAAAATGTTGTTTATTTTCTGTTAATTTGGTTGTGTTGCCGCTTATTTCCATTGTGTTGTGGCCTTTCCGTTGTGTTGTGGCTTGTGGGACAGAAAGTTGAACCAAAAGTGTATAATCACGTGAATAGTATAACCTCACATAACCCAGTGAACTCTTGCATAGCCTCACGTGACCCAGAATGAGTGGAGGACAGTGAACAATGAAGGTGTGTTGACTACGTAAGAGGCTGGGAGTAACCCACGCACATTCGCCAACCTCCATTATATTAAAACAAATATAAGAGGCTGATCAACAATAGTGGGAAGACAATGGTGTGATTATGATGATGCTAGTGTTTAGAAATACGTCAATCTAAGAAAGCAACAATAAGACGGGCAACTAGACTATAAATGATGAAGCCCCAAAGCCTAAGTTCAGTCGCTCTCGAGACCAACTCGGTGTGTTGTGGTGTATTGGGCCTAACTCTACAATAAACCTATATTCTGCATTTACTACTGAAGCCTCCTGAGTCTTTGATAATACTTTGGCTTATTCTTTGTGTCGAATGACCCACAACAGGCTCAAATTCGTTGTGTTGTGGTTTATTTCCATTGTGTTTTTAACTTTTGTTTGCTTTGCTGATTTTGTTGTGTTGTGCACCCCTGGGCCACCATACATTTTGTCTTCAGTAGTTCAAGTCAAGTAATTTTATATTTTTGTATTTTGTATTTTTTTTTAATCCCATTTTCTCCCCAATTTAGAATGCCCAATTCCCACTACTTAGTAGGTCCTCGTGGTGGCTCACCTCAATCCGGGTGGCGGAGGACAAGTCACAGTTGCCTCCAATTCTGAGACCGTCAATCCACGCATCTTATCATGTGGCTCGTTGTGCATGACACCGCGGAGACTCACAGCATGTGGCGGCTCATGCTACTCTCCGCGATCCACACACAAATTTCCACACGCCCCATTGAGAGCGAGAACCACTAATCGCGACCACGAGGAGGTTACCCCATGTGACTCTACCCTCCCTAGCAACTGGGCCAATTTGGTTGCTTAGGAGACCTAGCTGGAGTCACTCAGCACACCCTGGATTCGAACTCATGACTCCAGGGGTGGTAGTCAGCGTCAATACTCGCTAAGCTACCCAGGCCCCAATTCAAGTCATTTTTATTTGCATAGCGCTTTTCACAACACACATCCCAACGTGGGGGAAACCCATAGGCATATATTTAGGTAGGGATGATAGGGACTATCAACTTTTAGAAAATCTGAAATGTCCCGACCAACATTTGGGCAATTTTACCACATAGAAAATACTTAAATTTTATACTATGTTAGGGGGCCTGGGTAGCTCAGCAAGTAAAGACGCTGACTACCACACCTGGAGTCGCATGTTCAAATCCAGGGCGTGCTGAGTGACTCCAGTCAGGCTTCCTAAGCAACCCAATAGGCCCAGTTGCTAGGGAGGGTAGAGTCACATGGGGTAACCTCCTTGTGGTCGCTATAATGTGGTTCTCGCTCTCGGTGGGGCACGTGGTGAGTTGTGCGTGGATGCCGCGGAGAATAGCGTGAAGCCTCCACACGCACTATGTCTCCACGGTAACGCGCTCAACAAGCCACGTGATAAGATGCGCGGATAGACGGTCTCAGACACAGAGGCAACTGAGATTCGTCCTCCGCCACCCGGATTGAGGCGAGTCACTACGCCACCACGAGGACTTAGAGCACATTGGGCATTCCAAATTAGTTATTTTATTTTAATAACTATTAAATGTCCTTAGTATAATTATTAATATGTAAATCAATGTTCTACCTCTTCTGATGCAGCGCATAAATGGTGTTGTCACGTGGCACCTGTTACTTTTATCAGCGCTGTTCAGGATGCACCAATCACAGTCGCTTGTAAGATTAAAAAAAAAAAAAAAAAAAAAAAAAATAAAAACAATTTTCTGGAGATTACACGGGTGAATTTCCATTAGTATTTTACATCCAATCCTTGAAATTAATAGATTTATACAAGTATACTTTTTGTGTACAAATGTTTCTTGTGAAAAAGTCAAAAATGCCCTGAGTTTTGCATGCAACCCAATGGAGGATTTTACTTTTTCATCCGGTAAGCGTCCTCTTGAGGAAGACACCTTAAAATTTTAACGACTGTTGACCTTAGGTGCAGGATTTTAAGATGCTGGAATTACTCCCAATAAATGTTTTATTTTGCACACTGGAGAAGAACGTCGGGACAGATTGAAAAATAATGTTTTGTCAATAAAATAAGGCATTTGTGATCAAAAAAGTCATTAGTTGTAAGCCTAAAGCTTACTTTGTTCAGGATGCCTACCTTTTCAGATAAAAATGTAAATACGCAATATGAGAAAAGATTATGTGGGAGTGAGTGGAGCTGGAAAGCAGAAAGTGGGGAAAAATGTCAATGCTCCATTGTACCATAATTTGTTTGTCTTGTGATGTCATTCTGCACATCCATCCTACACTTTGTTTAGATTTCCATTTATGTAATACTGGATATACATTTTAAAGACTGTCACTATGTCCCTTGGATACTATTTTCTCGAGGTAAATCTTAAAAAAGATTAGATCTGATTTTGAGCCATTAATCTTAGCTTTATCACATATCACATTTTTCCTCCTAACCTTGCAGTCCTAGTGGTCAGTTCTTAATGGTCTATTTAGCATGGTGGGGCAGAGAAATAAGAAATGAGACTTGTTATGTGAGGTAGGCTATGTTATTTTGCTTACATTTCCAGACTGACTTACTCGCATTTTCTTAATACCAGCATTTTGAATATTATCCTTGCTATATGTCCCTACCAACTTTCAAACCAAACCTACGCCATTGGGGAAACCTATTGTGGGAATTATAGATGATACCTGAGTTTCCGAGTTGGACTTTTAAAGGAGCGTGTCCACATGAAAGATGACGGGAAGCAATGATTTTCCTCAATTATTTCAACTTTTGTACTTTATTCCAATAAAATTAATTTGTTATATATGACAGTCAACTAGTGACTCACTCTTCACTGTTTGTTTTAAGCAAATTAATTAATAATTTGTTAGATACAATTCATTAATAAATCATACATGTTGTGTATAAGTGATGCTATCATTCATTGTATTTGTTTTGGTTTGGCTTCTTCCGTATTTTGCTTCCCAGGTCCACTTGAAGGCAGCATAATACTCCATGTAGTCTCTAAATTAATATGAGATCGTTAAAGCTGCATGCATAATATTATAGATGATTTGCAAAATGTGGTTTAAAATAGCCTAGCTGTATAGATGGAGTACAGCACACCACAGAACACGAATATGATGTGGTCAATATCCCAGGGAATATTCCAGGTTCAATACAAATTAATCTCAGTTGACAGCATTTGTGGCAAAATGTTGATTACCAAAAAAAAAAAAGACCGAATTTTCTTTAAAAAAGGCAAAAGTTTGGGTTCCAGTGAAACACTCACAATGGAAATCAGTGGGGTCAATCTGTAAACATTAAAATACTCGCTGTTTCAAAAGTATAGCCACAAGACATAAAAAAAATGTGTTAACATGATTTTAGTGTGATAAAATCACTTACTAATCGCATCTGTGTAAAGTTATAGCCAATCTTAAAACTTCATTGCCATGGCAACATAAAGTTCATCCGCTTCAAAAAGTAGTCCGCCGCTAAAAAAAGTGATTAAAAAAACTTTACAGCTCAAATGATAAACACGTTTTAACAAAAGCGTTAATGTACGTGCTTCACATTTCTGTCTTTTAACCCTCCAGAAATTGGCCCCATTCATCGTACAATACAGATAGTCCTCCATTCAACTTGACACACAAGAACTGAACAGCAAATGTGTGCTGGACATTTCTGAACAAACTAAAACATGTCCGCAATATGACATGTCCCATTGAAAAATCAATAAACGGTGAAACCAGACGTTAAAAATCAGTCTTCAAGAGCCAGGTGATTGCCGCCAGACACGATAAATGACACACAAGTGTTCTAAGGAGAATTCTTAAGTAAATCCTGTGAACAGGTCATCTTTTCTGGCTGCTAATGAAGAAAATGAATACACCTCCAGGAATGGTTTCATGCCCATGAGCTGAAGGGGAGTCTGAGGAACAGAGATAGTGTGAGGGACAGAGATAGCAGGATTGATCTGTGGGCACTGGATTTGAAGAGGCTTCTCTCCAGGTACAAGGCGGATCTGGAGTGAATTCAGAACCTTGGGCAAAACTGCAAAGGAAGCAAATTTCCCTTCGCTCTCTGAGTCTCTTTACATCAACAGACGTGCAAGCTGATGCTTTATGCACTGTGGAAAAAAATTACTTTATATAGCAAAACACTTATTTTTATATCCTAGGATGTGCCGTTTGGTGTAGATAAAACGGTATCCATATAGGATGTGGACATTTGCAATTCAGCTAGATTTTATGATTTTCTGAAGAAAATGTGAGTGGTGCTCACCCGTTTATAACTTCTGATTACTTAGATATGGCTCGGTAAGTCTCATTTAAGCTGCATGATTTTGAGGTTAATTCATGTCCGTAGAAAAAAAAGATTTTGTCAACGATGACAAAGGCAAGATGAAAAAGATGCATCTTGACAATAATCAAACAGTTATAATAAGAACATACTTTTGAAGAAAATATGACGAAAAAACTAATATTGCACAAAATTGCGTTTTTTATTATTATATGGGCGAGTGACCCGGATGCAGTCTTTGGTGGGAAACTTTTGGGTGGGAGTTGGGGGGCAGGGCAATGTTGAGTTGAGGGCTTAAGGCAAAAATTGTGGGGGTAATGCTCATAGTAAATTTCCCTGAAAGAGCTGAACACCTGTACAACAACAACATTGCCTCAAAAATGCACATAACATAACACATTATCCAAAACTTTCTAAAAGTGAGGAATTCACAACAGAGTTATTTAAAAAGTAGCTAACACTTCAGTATATTCATTTAATGCTATTATTTCTAACTCAGTCCCATGTCAATTCGTACTAATTTGTATGAGGTAGCCAAATCGTATGATATCGTACAACCTGGAACGTACAAATTAGTATAACTTTTACAATAGCAATCACATACGTTTCCCTCGCCTTCTTCTAAATCCTAATATTTCCTTCCGTGATCCACAAAACTAATTTAAATCATGATAAGGGGTTACACTTTATTGTTAGGTTTAGGTTTGTATCGAAAGACATTTTGTCTAACACGGAAGACGGGAAATATTGCCACTTACAACCATACGAGGGAAGCATCTGGTATGAATCAGTCCGAGGTTCATGGTGATTATTTTTATTGTGTTGTTTAATCTTATATATTACACATATTAATGTTTGATACATGTTTAAATAATTAAGTTCAGAATATTACAATATTTGGTTAAAGTTTGGTTTGTTATAGTTTGACATGTTTTTATCAATTTGCAGATTATTGTAAAAAAAAATTAAAACTTTTGTCTACTTAACTTACATGCCATTTTACTCAGAGTAAAACTGACTAAAATTAAGGAATATGACAATGAAATAAAAGGACATATAAGGAAAAATAAGGACATTTTTGTGAAAATGAAATGCAAAATTCACACAGACTATAAGAATGAAATATCTCAGTAAAATTTCTTCATCATGTGTGTTCTCTGGGAATTGAACCCGTGACCCTGGCTAACCGTTGAGCTACAGGAAGATATTTTAATGACGATAAAGTCTCAAACTCTTAATTCCTCTGTGCTTGAAGGTTTGATTCTCAGTGTGTGAGGAAGTGCTGTAGTGATCTGGGATGTAAGATTACACCGAGACAATCGGATTTAGAGCTTTTAGATATAATCTACTTATAGTCATATTGTGCCACTGAGTCTAGCTCATTTAAACCAATAAACTTAAAACCAATAAACTGTAAGAGCTCAAAGTGAAATTCAATAACCCAGGAGGAGAAGTTAATCTGCTTTACAAAACACCAAGAATAATTCCCGAGTCATTATATTTATTAGCACATCGGATTATTATCGTAAGAATGATGAGATTTGATAGACAACAGCAGTAGAATTGCTTATACCAAATTTGAGATATTCTGTAAATTATCATGTGTGCATTTTATTGTTTTTGCCTTAAATTAAAATGGCCTTATTTTCTTCTTAATGCATTTTTCTGGTCTGTTGTGAAATGTGAATGACTCCCCCAATGCTATTGAATTTGTGTTCTTTCATCAAAATGCAATACGTTGCTTTGAATAACTTTACAGTTCGCCTGATGTCACCTAAGTCAGAAATAATGTTAAGCAATTAACTATTTGGCCATTGTTTGGGGCTATTGTTGTAGGCAATGCAGCATTATCTAAGTGCTTAATCATAATAAATGGAATGACCTTTAAACCAACTTTTCCATGCTCATTCCCTTTTCTCTCCATGCAGATGTACATTCAAAAACCTTCTTGTTGCTGTTGATTAAAAGCAGAATAAAATAAAAAATCCCTCAACAACACAGATCATAACAAGAGAAATCTAATAGGCACACAGAGCTGCCAGCATATGTTCACAGTCTTGCAGCGTGATCAATAGTTCTTCTGGTATTGTCGGACCGCTCCGCCTGGAGGACGTCAATGGGCTGGTGGAGAATTCATTGATCAGAGCGGAAATAAACCTGAGAGACGCCAGCAGAGACCCATCATTCACACACAGGTGCTGCTGAGTCATTAGCATAAACAGCCTAGACTTCTACAAGAACAACCAACAATGAACACGCTGAATCATGCTCTTTGTCTTAAATATTACCTTTCTAAAATGAATGTTTTGAACCCTTTATGACTGTTCAGATATTTAGAGAGCTCCACCAAGTAAAAAAGTCCATTATAATTAAATCATTGTCATCACTGTTTGGTAAACCATACCATACATTAAAGGGATAGTTCACCCAAAATTTAAAATTCTGTCAAAATTGTATAGAGAAGAATGGAAAGACCTTAATCTATGCCCCTGCAGCTAAACATCTCCTTTTGTGTTCTATACGGAAGAAAGAAAATCATACAGATCTGGAACAACGTAAGGGTGTGTAAATGATGATAGAACTTTCAGTTTTGGTGAACTATTCCTTTAAGATAAGATTAAAACCAAAAGGTTGAACTTTGTTCTCAAACAATGTTTGTACCCCCCCAAAAAAAGTCCAGTTGGGGCAAGTTGTCACACCATTACTGATGAAAGTAATTAGTGGAATATGTTGTTTAAATGTTGCAATTTTATGCAATTCATTAATTACAGTATCTACAATTGGTTGATATTTTTGTTTCTCATATTTGCTGTTTTATTACATTTTATTTATTTTGTGCTTGCATCATTTATTTTACTGTTATTCACTTTAAATAGCCCGTAATATGCTATTTTAATAGCAGGTTCCCATTGTAGTAATACTCCATATAGTGTAACAACATCCACCCCTGGGAAATAATGGTGGAACTGTTCAAAAGCTTATTTTTGACTTGTTTTAAGGAAAATTCCGGGTTCAATACAAGTTGAGCTAAATTGATAACATTTGTGGCATAATGTTGATTGCCACAAAAATGTATTCCGACCTGTCGGAATGGAGGTTACAGTGAGGCACTTACAATGGAAGTCAATGGGGCCAATTTTACTAGGGTTTAAAGGCAGAAATGTGAAGCTTATAATTTTACAAAAGCACTTACATTAATTCTTCTGTTAAAACTTGTGGTAAGTGATTTTATCACACAAAAATCATTTCAACATGCATATTGTTTACGTCTTGTGGCTATACTTTTGAAACAGATTGGCCCCCATTCACTTCCATTGTACAACTGCCTCACTGTAACCCAGATTTTTGCTTTTATTTTTTTATTAAACAAAAAGAGGGACAATTTGAAATAATGTTTGTGGTAATCAACTTTATGCCATAAATGCTATCTTTTAAAAACAAATCTACCCTGAGAAATATTCACTGGCGTAGTGTGACAACAAGCCCCAGTGAAGGCCTACTTAAAGTGACACTGATAGCCTGATCATTTCATTATAGTGTTTGACCACAAATATCCACTGAAAGACAGTGGTAATTATATTGCACTCGGCTCAGAGACCGTCAAGGTGAAACTTTAAACTTAATATTCATAGCTTATTCTCGGCTCCATTATTCAGCTGAAGCACCTGTTCTCCCTCATCATCCGAGTGGAAATATTCGCCACGACTCTTTCACTTTCACAAAACAGAGAGAGACAAGGAAAAGATCCTGAAGTGTGGCATTTATCTGTCATTTGGGGCTCGACTTGTGCATTTACATGCACACAATATGCTGATGATGACCAAGAATCATCAGTTTATTTAGAAAAATCTGACAATGCAAGAAAAACACATTTACATTAGATTTGAAATTTACATTTATGCATTTGGCAGGTGCTTTTATCCAAAGCGACTTACAGTGCCCTTATTACAGGGACAATCCCCCTGGAGCAACCTGGAGTTAAGTGCCTTGCTCAAGGACACAATGGTGGTGGCTGTTATGGTGGTTACCAATTCAGTGCTTTAGTCCACTACGCCACCACTCTTCAATCATCAAGTAATTCTTAGCTTTTGACATCAAAATGTAATGTCATGCGCACAACACTCACAAACACCGAATAAACCGGTAAGAATGCCGGTAAAGGTGTTTACAGTACATCTGGGCATTTACATGACCACACAAGTTGTCAGTTTATTAAGCACATAAGCAATGTAAAACCACGCATGTGAATGCACAGTGTCTCAAGTCGTTCCTCAACACAATTTCACGGAATAGAGTTCACCCAAAAATGGAAATTCTGTCATTATTTACTCACCCTTATGTCGTTCCAGTCCGGTATGCTGTAATTATTCAGTGGAACACAAAGGTAGAAATTTCAGAGCAATCATTATGCAGTTCTTTTACATACAACGACAGTTCTAAGTGACCAAATCTGTCAAGCTCCAAAAAGGACAAGAAACACCATGAAAGTACCATAACAGTAGTCCATAAGACTTGTACACTATATTCCAAGTCTCTTGAAGCAATAGGATAGCAATGTGTGATGAACAGATGGAAAATGAAGTCATTCTTCACTCTCAAATCGTTGATCAACATCCATAAACAACACCCATATCAAACACTGTATGCGCCCACTAGAAGCCTGCGGTCGGCTAAGGAACGTCCCCTTGTTGTACCTACACAGAGGCACCAAAATACTTTCCCGGACTTTCAGCTTCATCGTACCACATTGGTGGAACGACCTTCCCAACTCCATCCGTGAAGCTGACTCACTCTCTGTCTTCAGAAAATGACTAAAAACACATCTTTTCCATGAGCACTTAACCAGTCATTAAAAATAATATAATATTAATAATAATAATTTCCTGTTGCACTTTATTCTGTTTTGAATACTATTCTGATGCTAGTGATACTTTGTGATATGACACTTTTCATACCACTGTCTCCTTAAGATGATTCGCTTATGTTTTCCTCTTTTGTAAGTCACTTTGGATAAAAGTGTCTGCCAAATGAATAAATGTAAATGTGTAAATGCGTCACATCAATAACATCAAACCTCATTTGCAAGAACCAAGGAAGTTTGATAATATTGGTATGGAGTGACATTAGGGTGAATAAATGATGCAAAGTTATTTTCTTTCAGAGTTCTGTATTTCCTTCAGGTAATGCAAACTTACTTTTAATAAAACTGTTTTTTTTTTATCTCTTTGCAACTCTTTGCAAGGTCTTATCGCTATCTCAGATGATAATGCAATCAGAGTTTGCTGGAAAAATAGGCAAATGCATGCGGAAGTGGCAAAACTAATCACAACTAATCAATCAGCCTGTTTTATTCATGTGACAGGAAATTAAAAATGAAAACATTAGGATACTTTGCAATAAATGTATCCATGATACATGGAGACGGAGTAACAGGCCTTCTAAATTATAGCACATTGATGCTAATTATTACTCTGTCAGAAACCACAGAATCCGTGTTTACAACCCAATTTGTTTTGTGTTAGCGGCAGCTGCATTATTAAAGTATAATGCAGTGCCTCTGAAATGCCGTCTCTTTGGGCCTATTATACTAAACTAATTATTCAAAAAGTTTGCGAAAGTTCTCCAGGCATCTTTTGTTGCTATTATTTTTCCATCTGAAACACAAACAGGACTTGCAAACAACGCTTAAAGGGGTAGTTCAACCAAAGAATGAAAATTATGTCCTCATTTACTCACCCTAATGTTGGGGCTGTCAAGCTCAAAAATGACAAAAAAAAACACCATAAAACTCACATAAAATTGTACATCCAAGCCTTCTGAAGCCATATGATAGCTTTGTGTGAGGAAAAATTCTTTATTCACTGATATTCTTTTTCTTTGCCAGAATAGCGATTTAAATTCGGTCTGTTCCCTACATAAAGCTATCATATGGTTTCAGAAGACTTGTAATAGCAAACAAGCCTACTGTAATGTTGCTTTTTTGATTCTTTTCATTGTTTTTGGAGCTTATGAGCCCTTTGTCACCATTCACTTTCTTTGCATGGAAGAGAGCCTAACATTCAGCCTAACATCTTCTTTTGGATGAATTATCCCTTTAAAGTTGGCCAGTAACAGAGTTATGGTGTTGGATGTGTTTGTGAGACTTGTTGGTTGTGACATGGTCATCCGTGGAGCTTCTCCAGATTTCATGAAGATGTGCTACACTGCACAGAACACAGACGACTGCTCCACTGAGATGGCCTCAGGCAAACAACTGTCAGACTTGGCTAGCAGCTGCCAGTCACATTGACTCATTCCAGCGTTTACAACGATCCCAGCTGTGACAGTCCTGCCAGTCTGGATCCAGCCGAAGAGACTTGTAGAGGGAGAATACACACCCAGGAATTCTGGGCAGCATGTTAAACATGGGCTGTAAGTTTTAAGAGTTTGGTGGGGCTGTTTATTCGGGCAAAGAGATGCTTGTCTGAGATAGACACCACTTCAGGGACAAAGTGAGAACTTGCTGTCTTTCATAAAAACTGATGTTTTTCACAAAAATACACAATAAATGTCAAAGTATATTCTCTGAATTCTACTTGTTTTGAGATTCATGTTATACCTGCTTGTCTTGGCTTGTTATAGATAAAGAATTGACAGTTTTTCCCACTAACGGGCTTTATGGATTTATTCTGTCCTTAAGCAAACAACAGAAATTCATTAGTAAGTTTATGGGACATAAATCATCATGACAGGTCATTACTAAGGGAAAGTACAGAAAAGTACCATGGTACTGCCATGTTTTTTAGACACGTACAATGGTAAAATGTGTTTTTGGACATGTACCATGGTAATACCGTGATTTTCAATGTGTACCATGGTAATACCATGTTTTGGACATGTACCATGGTAGCACAATAATTTAATGGGGACTCGTACAATGGTAATACCATATTTTTTTTGGATGTGTACCATGATAATACCATATTTTAGGGGATATGGTAATACCATGTTTTGGGGGGATTTTTTTGTACCATGGTAATACCATGTTTCAGACAGGTATCATGGTAATACCATGTTTTTTGGACATGTACCATGATAATACCATGTTTATGGGGGCTACGGACAATGTATCATGTTTTTTGGACATGTACCATGATAATACCATGTTTTAGGGGATATGGTAATACCATGTTTATGGGGGCTACAGACAATGGTAATACCATGTTTTTTTGGATATGAACTATGGTAATACTGTGTTTTTTGGACATGTACCATGATAATACCATGTTTATGGGGGCTACGGACCATGGTAATACCATGTTTATGGGGGCTACGGACCACGGTAATACAATGTTTTTTGGACATGTGACCATGATCATACCATGTTTATGGGGGCTACGGACCATGGTAATACCATGTTTATGGGGGCTACGGACCACGGTAATACCATGTTTTTTGGACATGTAACATGATAATACCATGTTTATGGGGGCTACAGACCACGTTAATACCATGTTTTTTGGACATGTACCATGATCATACCATGTTTATGGGGGCTACGGACCATGGTAATACCATGTTTTTTGGACATGTACCATGATAATACTGTGTTTATGGGGGCTGCGGACCATGGTAATGCCATGTTTTTTGGACATGTACCATGATAATACCATGTTTCTGGACATGTACCATGATAATACTGTGTTTATGGGGGCTGCGGACCATGGTAATACCATGTTTTGTGGACATGTACCATGAAAATACCATGTGATAATACCATGTTTATGGGGGCTACGAACTATGGTAATACTGTGTTTTGTTTTTTTTTAACATGCAATACCATGTTTTTTGGACATGTACTGCTGTAATATCAAGTTCTTTGGATGTGTACTATGGCCAGATTATTTTTGTACCATATTTTTGTATATGTACCATGGTAATGCCATTTTTTTGAAGAAGCTTGGAGTGCCATGTAACCCACAATAAATACCAAAGTATTTGATTTTGATTACTCTCTGACATCATCACAGTACTATGTTACCATCAGAGTACTTTTCTGACTGTCCCATTATTTCGGACATAGTTGTTTGAAAATTTTAATTGTTTTAAGGTTATATATATATATATATATATTTATTTTTTTATTTATTTACTGGAAAACAACACAAAGATAATGAATAAGAACAGGATATTTTGCAATGTGCAAACTAACGTATTTGAAGATTTTGCAGTAACAATTATTTATCCCAGCATCTACAAGTTAATTACACCAGGCTAACATGCTAAAAGCATTTTGTCAAAAAGCCTACTAATAAACTGTGAACGTCCCCCGACTACCATTACCAACAGCTTCATTCTGTCATTGCCATGTTCTTTACAATAACAGATGCAATATAAAACAACTTGACAAAATCACGTCCCGCAGCAGTGAGTTGTTTACAGCGCTGGGCCCGAGAAGGGCGTCAGAAACCGGTAACACTGTCAAAAGTCATTAAAACGGACAGGCTGACTAAACAGATGATGGCAGAGCTCAGTCAAGTGTAACATTACAACCCGTTCCATGAAGCCAATAGCCATGGAAGACCGCAGTACGAGTTTCATTCATTTCAAGCTTCTGTGTGGGATTTTTCCTCAAGTTATAGAGCTGTTGTTCAGTCACGAGTCACGATCCATTTGTAGCACACCCCAGAAGGCTTATTTGCCATGAGCTCCTTATAAAGGTTATGTTGCCAACAAACTGCTACATAAAGACTACAACGGTTGTCAGACTTATCAAATAAATAAACTCACATCCTTGTAGTACTTGTAGTTTTTACTTAGCAACTTAAATTTTTTTCCTACACAATGGCTTCATGTTAACGTTTGAGGTGTAAGACTATATATAATTTATTTAGTAGAACAAAACATAAAATTCTCAGTTAAATGTAACCACAGACCTTATTTCTCTCATGAATCAAAAACTACTATTCTAAAATCTCACAAAAAAATCTTTAGGAATTCTCCTTAGTTGAAGACAACAAACTGAACAGCTTTTAGCTCTGTCTTTTATGCCCAACTGTCAGTCCTTTCATAGGAAAATTGCATTTGATGTCTTATTTACTCCCTAGAGTGATGTTTCATCACATCACAAAGGTCATAAAAACGTCCTGGTTACTTTCATAACCTCCATTCCCTGATGGAGGGAACGAGATGTTGTGTCGATGTAGTGACACTAGGGGTCACCCTTGGGAGCCCCAAACACCTCTGATCATTGAGAAAAGGCCAATGGGAATTGGCGAGTGGAATTTGCATGCCACTCCCCCGGACATACGGGTATAAATGGAGCTGGCTCGCAACCACTCATTCAGGTTTTGTGCTGAGGAGCTGAGACAGGGTCCCGGCCATTTCAGCAGGTAGTTCAGTGTTGTGGCAAGAGGGACACAACATCTCGTTCCCTCCATCAGGGAAAGGAGGTTACAAAAGTAACCAGGACGTTCCCTATCTGTCACTCACTCGACGTTGTGTCGATGTAGTGACACTAGGAGTCTCTATACAAAATGCCACAATAAGCTGAACTGTGTTACGTGGACTGGCGGTGCGAGACAGTCAGACCGCTGTGTGCCTCATAGCCAGTGCACCAGGCCATCACTTAACCTCCCCAACGCTCCTACAAGCGTCGAACGGTCCCCTGCACCTCGGGGACAAGTTGACTGCCCAAAAAATAGGGAAAGGCTAGCCCAGCCGTGGCCTCTTCTCCTCTTTTTTCTCCCCCAAAATAATGGAAACGAATTACCGACTGGGGGCCATAAGTGTCCGCATCGGGGGTGTCACTCCCAAGGGGAAGACACCACGTAGACCAAACCCTGCCCAGAGGGGGGGGGGTATTTGAGTGGAAATACGTCACATGGTTTTACCGAGTTTTGTCAGAAGTATGTCATGTGGAGAAGTCCCGTGGTAGGTCCTACCAGAGGGGGGAGGAGCTCTACAGGCACGGTGACCAGGGGCAGAGGAACCTCTACCCAAGGAAGATGCAGTTTACCAACAGGGAAACCATTTTGTGGAAGATACATCACACGGGGTTACCTACGGGGAACCAGCGCATGTGGAGCACCTACCCCAGTACAGGGCCTAGTTAGCACACGTACTGGCCTGCCTGCCACAGGGCTAAGGAGGAAGGTCATCCAGGGTCCACAACTTTGTGAACACGACTGGGGGTCAAATCGCACGTCTTCACCTCGGGGAGGGGAAAGGCGCTATGCGCAAGTGGTACACCCGGCCAGCTGTCCCAGAACTTACCTGCTTGTACCTGACAACACACGGGATGAGACCGGCTCAACCCAGAGATTGTAAAACCTTGCAAAGGTGTTGGGTGTTGCCCAGACCGCTGCTCTGCAGATATCTTCTAAAGAGGCACCACTGGTCAGGGCCCAGGAGGCCGCCACATTCCTAGTCAAGTGGGCTTGTAGCCCCAAGGGGGGCGGCATGTCCTGGGCATGATGGCGTTAATGACCCAGTGGGCAATCCTCTGTTCGGAGACAGCGCTCCCTTTCCGCTGTCCGCCAAAGCAGACAAAGAGCTGCTCTGAGCTTCTAAAGCTCTGCGTGTGATCCAAATAGATGCATAAAGCATGCATCGGACACAGCAACACCAAGGCTGGGTCTGCCTCCTCCTGGGGCAGTGCTTGCATGTTCACCACCTGATCCCTAAATGGGGTCGTGGGAACCTTGGGCACATAGCCCGGTCAGGGTCTCAGGATCACGTGAGAGAAGCCCGGACTGTAAATGAATGGTGGCCGGTGGTCATGATAACGATGGCAGTGAGCACCGGATATGTGAGGAAATGAGGAAATGAGGAAACCGCTCCTTTTCTGAACGTGTAGTTGACACTCGGGCATGCAGCGAATCAAAGAAAAGGCAAACGAGTCTCCTCCTGGCCCTCCACCAGGGGATGGAGTGGTCTTCTTACCATCTCTAGGCCTGCAGCAGTTCTCCACGTGCCTGGGTCGCCCGTCTCAGGGGTGCTTTGAAGCCTTCCTTGGCTTCTTGGTGGCCAGCCGTGAGACGGGTGGTGTCTGCTTCCTGTGGGTGGCTCCACACCGGTCCGCGAGGGGGGCTGCAGTGGAGCCGGTGTCTTTGCGGCAGGTGGACGCCCTTTGCGATGAGCAGACGGGGTGCGGGGTCTTGAACCGCGCTGAGGCAGGATGTGCTGAATAGCCTCCGTCTGCTGTTTCATCGCCGAGAACTGCTGGGCAAAGTCCTTTACAGTGTCACTGAACAGGCTGACCTGGGAGGCGTCAAGGAACCGTACCTTGTCAGCTTCCCACATCTCGACCAAGTTGAGCCATAGGTGGCGCTCCTGGACCACCAGGGTGGGCATCACCTGCCCGAGAGTCCATGCCGTGACCTTCGTCACTCAGAGGGTGAGGTCAGTTGCTGAGCGCAGCTCCTGCATCAATCCCGGGTCAGAACTACCCTTGTGCAGTTCTCTTAGCGCTTTGGCTTGGGGCACTTGCAGGAGAGCCATGGTGTGCAGGGCAGAGGCGGCCTGTCCAGCGGCACCGCAGGCCTTAGTCACCAGAGACTACGTAAACCTACAGGCGCTGGACGAGAGTCTCGGGCAGCCCCGCCAGGTGGCGGCGTTTTGCGGGCACAGGTGAACCGCAACTGCCTTATCCACCTGGGGAATTGCCGAGTACCCCCTGGCAGCCCCACCATCGAAGGTAGTGAGAGCGGAGGAGCTCAGAGACCGGGACCGGGCAGTGAAACCCCGCAGCGACCTCGTGGGCTCCTCATGCACCTCCGGGAAGAAAGGGACCAGGGTGGAGCTTGGCCGTGAGCGGTGGAGGAACCAATCGCCAAGCTGCAAGGGGAGGGGGGGGTGGAGGGTTCCACTCCAGCCTGACGCACGCAGCCACCCGGGCAAGCATGGCTGCCAGCTGCACGTCAGCCTGCGACTGGGCGACCACTCCCGAAGGTGCGAGTCCAGTCGAGTCCTCAGCATCAGCCCACTCTCCGATGCTGCAATCGAGAGCTCATCCACTTCGCAAGCACCGAAACGAGACTGCAAACTCACCCTGAGAAAAGCTGTCAGTCCCATCCCAGCGGGGCAAAGGAGCGTACTGGGGAATGGGAGGTCCATGGGGAGTTATCCGGCAGAATGGCTCCCATTGGGGTCCCCAAATTGCCCCCAGTGCTAACCGACGCGGCCTCAAACCTGTAGGTAGAAGGACCGAGGCGGGGAGCCGATGGGGTGGCTTTTTCCTCTAAGGAAGGAAAAAAACGCGACGTTACAATGGTCACGCTCTCGTAGCGAGAACATGACCCCTCCACGAACACTGTCTCAGCGTGGGCAGCGCCAAAGCACGTAAGACCGCGATCATGGCCATCGGAAGCGGAGAGGTAACGACCACAACCATGAAATACACACAAACGGAAAGACATCTTTAAAAAGATGCTCTCCATTGGTGCCACGCTTTTAGAAGGAAAAATATACTCTTTCAGTAGGAAGAATATACTCTTTTAGCTGCTGAAGCATCCAGGGGTGTTCTCTGCACTCCACCGGTGCAAGAGGGGGAGAAGCCACTGTAATACACCGTAAACCCAACAGCTTTTTGAGGTGAATGGAATGGCAGAGGATTCAGCTCGCTGAACACAACCGCTCGGCTCCAAAGAGAAAATCTGAATGTGTGGTTGTGAGCCAGCTCCTTTTATACCCGTATGCCTGGGGGAGTGGTATGTAAATTCCACTCGCCAATTCCCATTGGCCTTTTCTCAAAGATCAGAGGTGTTTGGGGCTCCCAAGGGCAACGTCGAGTGAGTGACAGATAGGGAACATTAAATACCACATTTGTAAGAAATCAAAAGAAACCAGATTTTCCAGATGCAACTCTGATGACTCCGGCAATTGCGATGATTTACAAGTGATAACCATAGCAATGCTTCAGCGACCTGCCCCTTTCCTCGAATTTATCCAATGGGAATGTAGCAGTGTGTGCGTACTTCACGAATACTTACAAAAATTGATGACTCCGGCAATTGCGATGATTTACAAGTGATAACCACAGCAATGCTTCAGCGACCTGCCCCTTTCCTCGAATTCGTCCAATGGGATTGAAGCAGTTTGTGCGCACTGTGCGAAAACGTACAAAAATTGGCATGTGCACGACCGCGCGACTGTCAAAGAAAATGTAATTCTTCTCCCTAATTTGTGATGTATTATTATGTACTGCATTGTATTTGACTGTGTCATTATCGTCCGACAATGTTTAGTTAGCTGCCGTCTAGAGTTCTGGCAAACTTGCCGCAAATTCACCTCTTATTGTTTTCACATGCAAATGAGTATTGCTGCAAACCCTTCATTGTCGCCAAAGGTTTACCGCAGGTTCACCACTGCCGGTGAAGAGCTGCAAACATTGAATAGCAAACTCGTTTGAATGTGAAAACAATGAGTGCCGAATTTTCTGTAAGTTTGCGGCAAGTTTGCCAGAACTCAAGATGGCAGCTAGCTAACATTATTGGATGATAATCCATCTCTAGTGGATCTCTTTGCTCAAAAACAGCAAACACAAAATGGTTTAAGCTGGTGGCATTCATGTTTCTTGTTCACAAGATGCTGAAGTTTTGCTAGAGCTGTGTCACAAATGACACACTATACACTATGCACTTACAAAATATACTATGCACTTAACCACAGTTATGTGTATGAAAGTGTAGTATTGTCCCAAATGGAACACTTAACGGTTTGTTACTACATGGAAGCATTCTCCGTTTAACAGCTGACAGAAGTGACATTTCAAGCACACGTGATGGACCTCAGTTCAACACTTGTATCTCAAACAACGTACATATTCACACAGCATGGTGTGATGGTAAATCATTCAACTTACACATGCAAGGTGCTGTCTTCACAGAAGTTTCACTAGCTGCTGCATTCTTCATTCTTCAACTGTTTTATCTGACCAGCAGCTCAGCCAGGTAACTCCGCCCCTTTCGCTATGTACTGCAAGTGCATTAAGTGTCCAACATTCCGCACTCCATTTGACAGTTGAAACAGTGCATCATCCGGGTACTTAAAGTAAACTTCTTTTTGTTGCATTTTCAGTGTAAACATACTATTCACATTACTTACACCTTACGTTTATCACTTGTAAACCATCCCAGTTGCGGGAGTGAGTCCTGTATTCCATACACACATGGAATGAAAATTTAAGGCAAATCACTCCAGCATTTAAATGCAGTTGTCACAGAGGTCTGCAACCCGACCCGGGCCCGACAGGACCCAAGAACCTGATGGGTTTCGGGCCAGGTTCAGGTTTGTAATTAACGAAAAAATAAACAGGATTACTGAACTTGTTTCGTGCACGCACTCTCAATCACAGACACACGTGAACGGACGAGTTAGGGGCTGTTCACACCGAACGCGTTATTGCACGCATCTGTTCTGTTTTCCCATTGTTTAAACACATGCTGGATGAATGTCTTTGACATTTTGCACCACATCTCACTTATTTTTCAGCGTCTTGTGCAGGACCGGCATATTTTAAACACCATGTCAAGTTAAAAAACTTGTTGAAAATGTTGTTTCATTCTTTGTGCGGCATCTAGATTGTTTTCAGCGCAGGTGTCACAAAGATTCAACATTCTAAACAAGGTCAGGCTGCATAGAGTGGACTGTTGCATTGTTTCATATTATTCCAGATTGTTCTGCACCAAGTGAAGTTTCAGCAAATAAACGTTAAGGCAATGCTTTTTTCCCCTTCTGCTCTAGTGTACTAAGGGTCTGCTGTGCCTTGATAAATCTGTGTATGTTTACTGTTTCAGTATTGTTACGAATGTTGTCTATATGCTTACATAAAATACAGCCTATTGCAACAGTACTTGCTAGAAGAAGAAATTAGATAGTAATCGATTTCGGGTTCGAGTCGGGTTCGGGCTTAAAATCTGATGTATCGTTCGGGCCGAGTAGGGTCTCGGGTACAGGTCAGGCCCGTGCAGACTTCTAGGTTGTCACTCCTGAAACTTTGAAGTTTCAGGAGTGAAACTTGAATATTAGGACATTACCCACGCAACGCTGGGACTGGCGTTAAGAGGAGCATTTAAATATGAGTTTCTTAAAGGTTTACGCAGGTGTGCTGTTTCGAACCACTGCAACAAACTCAAAAACACCTTCTTTTTGGTCAGATTTTGTTCGAAATGATGTCACACTCATTCTTTCTTCGTTGTCGTTAGTAGTGTATTGATGCATCAAGTCACTTTGTGTAGAAGTGTCGGCGAAATGCAGAGATGCAAATGTGGTTAAGTATGATCCGTACATTTCTTCTCGTGATCCACAGTCGTACACACCTCATATTTGCCACAGAATTGTTTATTACTGTCTCACTTCCTGGGCATCACGCTGTTCTTATCTGGATCATGCTGAGATCCCAGGGAGCGTATGACATACTCACAGGAACTTTTTAAAAGATTATCTGAGCCTAATGTGGCCTTGATGTATTCAGTCTATTATTACCAAATGGCTGGCCTGAAAAATGAACCAATGTCACATTCAGAAAGGATATTAAAGTCCTTTCATAGAAATACTGTTCGGCAGCAATGATTTTGATTGTCATTAAATAGTGGAAAGTCAGTAATTATAGCTGAATAATGATTATACATTATAAATGTTTGACTGCTTGACGTCTATCAGGATGGAGAGATTAAATTCTCAGCAAGAGAGAAAGTCTTTAGTATTATCAGTAAAATCGCTGTATGCATTGTTTTATCACCCAATTCACTAAACTAATTATACAAATCAGGTAACAGCGTAAACATTTCCACAAAATTAGTGCTGAATGCAATTTTCACAGCGCTATTTGATATCTTGCATTCGTTTGTATTAGGTTATGGATGATGCAGCAGATTACCACGATCTGACATACTACACTGAGACTACTGCATCATTTGCAATTAACTTAATATATTTTGTTTTTATAATTATAATCACTGTTAAGTCAAAAGTTGTATATTGTATCATCATTTGTGATTTCATTACGTTATTTGCAATGCTTCATGAAAAAAGTAGTTCATTCAGACATTAGGGACACAGTCTTGTCTTGTTTTGCATCAGTCATTATATTACGAGCTTCATGATAGTTTGTAAACATGGTCAAGATATGTACATGCATGTCTGTGTTTCAGTT